>NW_026090087.1:0-25934 GCF_024586455.1 Bactrocera neohumeralis | reverse complement strand
AATTTAAAATCGTTTTTGGGAATTTTTTAAACATTAATTTAACATAAAAAATTTAATTTAAACCCTTTCTTCATCTTCGGTTTTAATTTTCCCAAACCCGGCAGGCTTTTGGGAAAAATTTCCAAAACTTTTTTCCCAGGTATAAAGTCATTTTTTGGTAAAACCTTTTAAACAATCGATATTGGGGTTTTTTTCCCAAACATTACTTTAACATATTTAATTTAAATTTTAACCTTTTTCATCTTACTGAACATAAGGAAAAAACGGAAAAGGTTTTTTGGAAAAATTTCGAAAATCATTTTCCCGGGAAAAAAGTTATTTTTTTGCTATACACATTTAGCAACGATTTGAGCATAACGGCAGTGCATTTGGAAGAATTCGACAATCTTATATTCAGGTATAAAGTCGATTTTCTTGTATATACACATTTAGCAGTCGATATTGAGTTGCTTTAAATCATTAATTTAACATCTTTAAGTTAATTTACCTTCTTCATCTTACTGAAGTTGACATAAAGCCATAACGGCAGTGCATTTGGAAGAATTCGACAATCTTATATTCAGGTATAAAGTCGATTTTCTTGTATATACACATTTAGCAGTCGATATTGAGTTGCTTTAAATCATTAACTTAACATATTTAAGTTAATTACCTTCTTCATCTTACTGAAGTTGACATAAAGCCATAACGGCAGTGCATTTGGAAGAAATTCGACAATCTTATATTCAGGTATAAAGTCGATTTTCTTGTATATACACATTTAGCAGTCGATATTGAGTTGCTTTAAATCATTAATTTAACATATTTAAGTTAATTACCTTCTTCATCTTACTGAAGTTGACATAAAGCCATAACGGCAGTGCATTTGGAAGAATTCGACAATCTTATATTCAGGTATAAAGTCGATTTTCTTGTATATACATTTAGCAGTCGATATTGAGTTGCTTTAAATCATTAATTTAACATATTTAAGTTAATTTACCTTCTTCATCTTACTGAAGTTGACATAAAGCCATAACGGCAGTGCATTTGGAAGAATTCGACAATCTTATATTCAGGTATAAAGTCGATTTTCTTGTATATACACATTTAACAGTCGATATTGAGTTGCTTTAAATCATTAATTTAACATATTTAAGTTAATTAACCTTCTTCATCTTACTGAAGTTGACATAAAGCCATAACGGCAGTGCATTTGGAAGAATTCGACAATCTTATATTCAGGTATAAAGTCGATTTTCTTGTATATACACATTTAACAGTCGATATTGAGTTGCTTTAAATCATTAATTTAACATATTTAAGTTAATTTACCTTCTTCATCTTACTGAAGTTGACATAAAGCCATAACGGCAGTGCATTTGGAAGAATTCGACAATCTTATATTCAGGTATAAAGTCGATTTTCTTGTATATACACATTTAACAGTCGATATTGAGTTGCTTTTAAATCATTAATTTAACATATTTAAGTTAATTAACCTTCTTCATCTTACTGAAGTTGACATAAAGCCATAACGGCAGTGCATTTGGAAGAATTCGACAATCTTATATTCAGGTATAAAGTCGATTTTCTTGTATATACACATTTAGCAGTCGATATTGAGTTGCTTTAAATCATTAATTTAACATATTTAAGTTAATTAACCTTCTTCATCTTACTGAAGTTGACATAAAGCCATAACGGCAGTGCATTTGGAAGAATTCGACAATCTTATATTCAGGTATAAAAGTCGATTTTCTTGTATATACACATTTAGCAGTCGATATTGAGTTGCTTTAAATCATTAATTTAACATATTTAAGTTAATTAACCTTCTTCATCTTACTGAAGTTGACATAAAGCCATAACGGCAGTGCATTTGGAAGAATTCGACAATCTTATATTCAGGTATAAAGTCGATTTTCTTGTATATACACATTTAGCAGTCGATATTGAGTTGCTTTAAATCATTAATTTAACATATTTAAGTTAATTTACCTTCTTCATCTTACTGAAGTTGACATAAAGCCATAACGGCAGTGCATTTGGAAGAATTCGACAATCTTATATTCAGGTATAAAGTCGATTTTCTTGTATATACACATTTAGCAGTCGATATTGAGTTGCTTTAAATCATTAATTTAACATATTTAAGTTAATTAACCTTCTTCATCTTACTGAAGTTGACATAAAGCCATAACGGCAGTGCATTTGGAAGAATTCGACAATTTATTCAGGTATAAAGTCGATTTTCTTGTATATACACATTTAGCAATCGATATTGAGTTGCTTTAAATCATTAATTTAACATATTTAAGTTAATTAACCTTCTTCATCTTACTGAAGTTGACATAAAGCCATAACGGCAGTGCATTTGGAAGAATTCGACAATCTTATATTCAGGTATAAAGTCGATTTTCTTGTATATACACATTTAGCAGTCGATATTGAGTTGCTTTAAATCATTAATTTAACATATTTAAGTTAATTTACCTTCTTCATCTTACTGAAATTGACATAAAGCCATAACGGCAGTGCATTAGGAAGAATTCGACAATCTTATTTCAGATAAAGTCGATTTTCTTGTATATACACATTTAGCAGTCGATATTGAGTTGCTTTAAATCATTAATTTAACATATTTAAGTTAATTACCTTCTTCATCTTACTGAAGTTGACATAAAGCCATAACGGCAGTGCATTTGGAAGAAATTCGACAATCTTATATTCAGGTATAAAGTCGATTTTCTTGTATATACACATTTAGCAGTCGATATTGAGTTGCTTTAAATCATTAATTTAACATATTTAAGTTAATTTAACCTTCTTCATCTTACTGAAGTTGACATAAAGCCATAACGGCAGTGCATTTGGAAGAATTCGACAATCTTATATTCAGGTATAAAGTCGATTTTCTTGTATATACACATTTAGCAGTCGATATTGAGTTGCTTTAAATCATTAATTTAACATATATTTAAGTTAATTAACCTTCTTCATCTTACTGAAGTTGACATAAAGCCATAACGGCAGTGCATTTGGAAGAATTCGACAATCTTATATTCAGGTATAAAGTCGATTTTCTTGTATATACACATTTAGCAGTCGATATTGAGTTGTTTTAAATCATTAATTTAACATATTTAAGTTAATTAACCTTCTTCATCTTACTGAAGTTGACATAAAGCCATAACGGCAGTGCATTTGGAAGAATTCGACAATCTTATATTCAGGTATAAAGTCGATTTTCTTGTATATATACATTTTAGCAGTCGATATTGAGTTGCTTTAAATCATTAATTTAACATATTTAAGTTAATTAACCTTCTTCATCTTACTGAAGTTGACATAAAGCCATAACGGCAGTGCATTTGGAAGAATTCGACAATCTTATATTCAGGTATAAAGTCGATTTTCTTGTATATACACATTAGCAGTCGATATTGAGTTGCTTTAAATCATTAATTTAACATCTTTAAGTTAATTTACCTTCTTCATCTTACTGAAGTTGACATAAAGCCATAACGGCAGTGCATTTGGAAGAATTCGACAATCTTATATTCAGGTATAAAGTCGATTTTCTTGTATATACACATTTAGCAGTCGATATTGAGTTGCTTTAAATCATTAATTTAACATATTTAAGTTAATTAACCTTCTTCATCTTACTGAAGTTGACATAAAGCCATAACGGCAGTGCATTTGGAAGAATTCGACAATCTTATATTCAGGTATAAAGTCGATTTTCTTGTATATACACATTTAACAATCGATATTGAGTTGCTTCAAATCATTAGTTTAACACATTTAAGTTAACTTACCCTCTTCATCTTACTGAAGTTGACATAAAGCCATAACGGCAGTGCATTTGGAAGAATTCGACAATCTTATATTCAGGTATAAAGTCGATTTTCTTGTATATACACATTTAGCAGTCGATATTGAGTTGCTTTAAATCATTAATTTAACATATTTAAGTTAATTAACCTTCTTCATCTTACTGAAGTTGACATAAAGCCATAACGGCAGTGCATTTGGAAGAATTCGACAATCTTATATTCAGGTATAAAGTCGATTTTCTTGTATATACACATTTAGCAATCGATATTGAGTTGCTTTAAATCATTAATTTAACATATTTAAGTTAATTTAACCTTCTTCATCTTACTGAAGTTGACATAAAGCCATAACGGCAGTGCATTTGGAAGAATTCGACAATCTTATATTCAGGTATAAAGTCGATTTTCTTGTATATACACATTTAAGCAGTCGATATTGAGTTGTTTTAAATCATTAATTTAACATCTTTAAGTTAATTAACCTTCTTCATCTTACTGAAGTTGACATAAAGCCATAACGGCAGTGCATTTGGAAGAATTCGACAATCTTATATTCAGGTATAAAGTCGATTTTCTTGTATATACACATTTAGCAGTCGATATTGAGTTGCTTTTAAATCATTAATTTAACATATTTAAGTTAATTTACCTTCTTCATCTTACTGAAGTTGACATAAAGCCATAACGGCAGTGCATTTGGAAGAATTCGACAATCTTATATTCAGGTATAAAGTCGATTTTCTTGTATATACACATTTAAGCAGTCGATATTGAGTTGTTTTAAATCATTAATTTAACATATTTAAGTTAATTTACCTTCTTCATCTTACTGAAGTTGACATAAAGCCATAACGGCAGTGCATTTGGAAGAATTCGACAATCTTATATTCAGGTATAAAGTCGATTTTCTTGTATATACACATTTAGCAGTCGATATTGAGTTGCTTTAAATCATTAATTTAACATATTTAAGTTAATTAACCTTCTTCATCTTACTGAAGTTGACATAAAGCCATAACGGCAGTGCATTTGGAAGAATTCGACAATCTTATATTCAGGTATAAAGTCGATTTTCTTGTATATATACACATTTAGCAGTCGATATTGAGTTGCTTTAAATCATTAATTTAACATCTTTAAGTTAATTTACCTTCTTCATCTTACTGAAGTTGACATAAAGCCATAACGGCAGTGCATTTGGAAGAATTCGACAATCTTATATTCAGGTATAAAGTCGATTTTCTTGTATATACACATTAAGCAGTCGATATTGAGTTGCATTAAATCATTAATTTAACATATTTAAGTTAATTTACCTTCTTCATCTTACTGAAGTTGACATAAAGCCATAACGGCAGTGCATTTGGAAGAATTCGACAATCTTATATTCAGGTATAAAGTCGATTTTCTTGTATATACACATTTAGCAGTCGATATTGAGTTGCTTTAAATCATTAATTTAACATCTTTAAGTTAATTAACCTTCTTCATCTTACTGAAGTTGACATGAATCCATAACGGCAGTGTATTTGGAAAATTTCGATAATCTCATATTCAGTTAAAAAGTCGATTTTCTTGTATATACACATTTAAGCAGTCGATATTGAGTTGCTTTAAATCATTAATTTAACATCTTTAAGTTAATTTACCTTCTTCATCTTACTGAAGTTGACATAAAGCCATAACGACAGCGCATTTGGAAGAATTCGACAATCTTATATTCAGATATAAAGTCGATTTTCTTGTATATACACATTTAACAATCGATATTGAGTTGCTTCAAATCATTAATTTAACACATTTAAGTTAACTAACCCTCTTCATCTTACTGAAGTTGACATAAGGCCATAACGACAGTGCATTTGGAAGAATTCGACAATCTTATATTCAGATATAAAGTCGATTTTCTTATATATACACATTTAACAATCGATATTGAGTTGCTTTAAATCATTACTTTAACAACTTTAAGTTAATTAACCTTCTTCATCTTACTGAAGTTGCTATAAAGCCATTACGGCAGTGCATTTGGAAGAATTCCACAATCTTATATTAAGGTATAAAGTCGATTTTCATGTATATACACATTTAGCAATCGATATTGAGTTGCTTTAAATCATTACTTTAACATATTTAAGTTTATTAACCTTCTTCATCTTACTGAAGTTGACATAAAGCCATAACGGCACTGCATTTGGAAGAATTCGACAATCTTATATTCAGGCATTAAGTCGATTTTCTTGTATGTATACATTTAAAAATCGATATCGAGTTACTTCAAATCATTACTTTAACATATTTAAGTTAATTAACCTTCTTCATCTTACTGAAGTTGACATAAAGCCGTAACGGCACTGCATTTGGAAGAATTCGACAAACTTATATTCAGATATAAAGTCGATTTTCTTGTATATACACATTAAGCAGTCGATATTGAGTTGCTTTAAATCATTAATTTAACATATTTAAGTTAATTTACCTTCTTCATCTTACTGAAGTTGACATAAGCCATAACGGCAGTGCATTTGGAAGAATTCGACAATCTTATATTCAGGTATAAAGTCGATTTTCTTGTATATACACATTTAAAAGTCGATATTGAGTTGCTTTAAATCATTAATTTAACATATTTAAGTTAATTAACCTTCTTCATCTTACTGAAGTTGACATAAAGCCATAACGGCAGTGCATTTGGAAGAATTCGACAATCTTATATTCAGGTAAAAAGTCGATTTTCTTGTATATACACATTTAGCAGTCGATATTGAGTTGCTTTAAATCATTAATTTAACATCTTTAAGTTAATTTACCTTCTTCATCTTACTGAAGTTGACATAAAGCCATAACGGCAGTGCATTTGGAAGAATTCGACAATCTTATATTCAGGTATAAAGTCGATTTTCTTGTATATACACATTTAGCAGTCGATATTGAGTTGCTTTAAATCATTAATTTAACATATTTAAGTTAATTTGTCTTCTTCATCTTACTGAAGTTGACATAAAGCCATAACGGCAGTGCATTTGGAAGAATTCGACAATCTTATATTCAGGTATAAAGTCGATTTTCTTGTATATACACATTTAGCAGTCGATATTGAGTTGCTTTAAATCATTAATTTAACATATTTAAGATAATTAACCTTCTTCTTTTTACTGAAGTTGACATAAAGACATAACGGCAGTGCATTTGGAAGAATTCGACAATCTTATATTCAGGTATAAAGTCGATTTTTCTTGTATATCACATTTAGCAGTCGATATTGAGTTGCTTTAAATCATTAATTTAACATCTTTAAGTTAATTTACCTTCTTCATCTTACTGAAGTTGACATAAAGCCATAACGGCAGTGCATTTGGAAGAATTCGACAATCTTATATTCAGGTATAAAGTCGATTTTCTTGTATATACACATTTAAGCAGTCGATATTGAGTTGCCTTTAAATCATTAATTTAACATATTTAAGTTAATTTACCTTCTTCATCTTACTGAAGTTGACATAAAGCCATAACGGCAGTGCATTTGGAAGAATTCGACAATCTTATATTCAGGTATAAAGTCGATTTTCTTGTATATACACATTTAGCAGTCGATATTGAGTTGTTTTAAATCATTAATTTAACATATTTAAGTTAATTTACCTTCTTCATCTTACTGAAGTTGACATAAAGCCATAACGGCAGTGCATTTGGAAGAATTCGACAATCTTATATTCAGGTATAAAGTCGATTTTCTTGTATATACACATTTAGCAGTCGATATTGAGTTGCTTTAAATCATTAATTTAACATAAGTAAGTTAATTTACCTTCTTCATCTTACTGAAGTTGACATAAGCCATAACGGCAGTGCATTTGGAAGAATTCGACAATCTTATATTCAGGTATAAAGTCGATTTTCTTGTATATACACATTTAGCAGTCGATATTGAGTTGTTTTTAAATCATTAATTTAACATATTTAAGTTAATTTACCTTCTTCATCTTACTGAAGTTGACATAAGGCCATAACGGCAGTGCATTTGGAAGAATTCGACAATCTTATATTCAGGTATAAAGTCGATTTTCTTGTATATACACATTTAGCAGTCGATATTGAGTTGCTTTAAATCATTAATTTAACATCTTTAAGTTAATTTACCTTCTTCATCTTACTGAAGTTGACATAAAGCAGTGCATTTGGAAGAATTCGACAATCTTATATTCAGGTATAAAGTCGATTTTCTTGTACATACACATTTAGCAATCGATATTGAGTTGCTTCAAATCATTACTTTAACATATTTAAGTTAATTTACCTTCTTCATCTTACTGAAGTTGACATAAAGCCATAACGGCAGTGCATTTGGAAGAATTCGACAATCTTATATTCAGGTATAAAGTCGATTTTCTTGTATATACACATTTAACAGTCGATATTGAGTTGCTTTAAATCATTACTTTAACATCTTTAAGTTAATTAACCTTCTTCATCTTACTGAAGTTGACATAAAGCCATAACGACAGTGCATTTGGAAGAATTCGACAATCTTATATTCAGGTATAAAGTCGATTTTCTTGTATATACACATTTAACAGTCGATATTGAGTTGCTTTAAATCATTACTTTAACATATTTAAGTCAATTAACCTTCTTCATCTTACTTAAATTGACATAAAGCCATAACGGCAGCGCATTTGGAAGAATTCGACAATCTTATATTCAGGTATAAAGTCGATTTTCTAGTATATGCACATTTAGCAATCGATATTGAGTTGCTTTTAAATCATTAATTTAACATATTTAAGTTAATTAACCTTCTTCATCTTACTGAAGTTGACATAAGCCATAACGGCAGTGCATTTGGAAGAATTCGACAATCTAATATTCAAGGTATAAAGTCGATTTTCTTGTATATACACATTAAACAGTCAATATTGAGTTGCGTTAAATCATTAGTTTAACATCTTTTAGTTAATTTACCTTCTTCATCTTACTGAAGTTGACATAAAGCCATAACGGCAGTGCATTTGGGAGAATTCGACAATCTTATATTCAGATATAAAGTCGATTTTCTTGTATATACACATTAAAAAATCGATATTGAGTTGCTTCAAAACATTACTTTAACATATTTAAGTTAATTTACCTCTTCATCTTACTGAAGTTGACAATAGTCCATAACCTCGGTGCATTTGGAAGAATTCGACAATCTTATATTCAGATATAAAGTCGATTTTCTTGTACATACACATTTAGCAATCGATATTGAGTTGCTTCAAAACATTAATTTAACATATTTAAGTTAATTTACCCTCTTCATCTTACTGAAGTTGACATAAGACCATAACGGCAGTGCATTTGGAAGAATTCCACCATCTTATATTCAGATACAAAGTCGATTTTCTTGTATATACACATTTAAAATCGATATTGAGTTGCTTCAAATCATTACTTTAACATATTTAAGATAATTAACCTTCTTCATCTTACTGAAGTTGACATAAAGCCATAACGGCATTGCATTTGGAAGAATTCGACAATCTTATATTCAGGTATAAAGTCGATTTTCTTTTATATACACATTAAGCAGTCGATATTGAGTTGCTTTAAATCGTTAATTTAACATCTTTAAGTTAATTTACCTTCTTCATCTTACTGAAGTTGACATAAAGCCATAACGGCAGTGTATTTGAAAGAATTCTACAACCTTATATTCATATATAAAGTCGATTTTCTTGTATATACACTTTTAGCAATCGATATTGAGTTGCTTTAAATCATTACTTTAACATATTTAAATTAATTTACCTTCTTCATTTTACTGAAGTTGACATAAAGCCATAACGGCAGCGCATTTGGAAGAATTCGACAATCTCATATTCAGATGTAAAGTCGATTTTCTTGTATATACACATTAAGCAGTCGATATTGAATTGTTTTAAATCATAACTTTAACATATTTAAGTCAATTAACCTTCTTCATCTTACTGAAGTTGACATAAGGCCATAACGGCAGCGCATTTGGGAGAATTCGACAATCTTATATTCAGATATAAAGTCGATTTTCTTGTATATACACATTTAGCAATCGATATTGAGTTGCTTCAAATCATTACTTTAACATATATAAGATAATTAACCTTCTTCATCTTACTGAAGTTGACATAAGGCCATAACGGCGGTGCATTTGGAAGAATTCGACAATCTTATATTCAGATATAAAGTCGATTTTCTTGTACATACACATTTAGCAATCGATATTGAGTTGCTTTAAATCATTACTTTAACATATTTAAGTTAATTTACCTTCTTCATCTTACTGAAGTTGACATAAAGCCATAACGGCAGTGCATTTGGGAGAATTCGACAATCTTATATTCAGGTATAAAGTCGATTTTCTTGTACATACACATTTAGCAGTCGATATTGAGTTGCTTCAAATCATTAATTTAACATATTTAAGTCAATTAACCTTCTTCATCTTACTGAAGTTGACATAAGGCCATAACGACAGGGCATTTGGGAGAATTCGACAATCTTATATTCAGATATAAAGTCGATTTTCTTGTATATACACATTTAAAAATCGATATTGAGTTGCTTCAAATCATTACTTTAACATGTTTAAGTTAATTAACCTTCTTCATTTTACCGAAGTTGACATAAAGCCATAACGGCAGTGCATTTGGAAGAATCCGACAATCTTATATTCAGGTAAAAAGTCGATTTTCTTGTATACGCACTTTAAAAAGTCGATATTGGGTTGCTTTAAAACGTTAATTTAACATCTTTAAGTTAATTTACCTTCTTCATCTTACAGAAGTTGACATAAAGCCATAACGGCAGTGCATTTGAAGAATTCGACAATCTTATATTCAGGTAAAAAGTCGATTTTCTTGTATATCCACATTTAGCAGTCGATATTGAATTGCATTAAATCATTAATTTAACATCTTAAGTTAATTAATCTTCTTCATCTTACTTACAAAGTCGACATAAGCCATAACGGCAGTGCATTTGGAAGAATTCGACAATCTTATATTCAGTTCTAAAGTCGATTGTCGATTTTCTTGTATATACACATTAAGCAGTAAATATTAAGTTGCTTAAAATCATTAATTTAACATATTTAAGTTAATTTACCTTCTTCATCTTACTGAAGTTGACATAAAGCCATAACGGCAGTGCATTTGGAAGAATTCGACAATCTTATATTCAGGTATCGATTTTCTTGTGTATACACATTTAGCAGTCGATATTGAGTTGCTTAAATCATTACATTTAACATATTTAAGTTAATTAACTTTCTTCATCTTACTGAAGTTGACATAAAGCCATAACGGCAGTGCATTTGGAAGAATTCGATAATCATATATTCAGGCATAAAGTCGATTTTCTTGTATATTCACATTTAGCAATCGATATTGAGTTGCTTCGAATCATTAGCTTAACATATTTAAGTTAATTTACCTCTTCATCTTACTGAAGTTGACATAAAGCCATAACGGCAGTGCATTTGGAAGAATTCGACAATCTCATATTCAGGTAAAAAGTCGATTTTCTTGTATATACACATTAAGCAGTCGATATTGAGTTGCTTTAAATCATTAATTTAATTTCTTTAAGTTAATTTCACCTTCTTCATCTTACTGAAGTTGTTATAAAGCCATAACGGCAGTGTATTTGGAAGAATTCGACAATCTTATATTCAGGTATAAAGTCGAGTTTCTTGTATATACACATTTAGCAGTCGATATTGAATTGCATTAAATCATTAATTTAACGTCTTTAAGTTAATTTACCTCTTCATCTTACTGAAGTTGACATAAAGCCATAACGGCAGTGCATTTGGAAGAATCCGACAATCTTATATTCAGGTAAAAAGTCGATTTTCTAGTATATACACATTTAGCAGTCGATATTGAGTTGCTTTAAAACGTTAATTTAACATCTTTAAGTTAATTTACCTTCTTCACCTTATTTAAGTTGACACAAGCCATAACGGCAGTGCATTTGGAAGAATTCGACAATCATATATTCAGGTATAAAGTCGATTTCTTGTATATACACATTAGGCAGTCGATACTGAGTGGCTTTAAATAATTAATTTAACATATCTAAGTTAATTGACGTTCTTCATCTTACTGAAGTTGACATAAAGCCATAACGGCATTGCATTTGGAAGAATCCGACAATCTTATATTCAGGCATAAAGTCGATTTTCTTGTATATATACATTTAGCAGTCGATATTGAGTTGCTTTAAATCATTAATTTAACATCTTTAAGTTAATTTACCTTCTTCACCTTACAGAAGTAGTTATAAAGCATAACGGCAGTGCATTTGGAAGAATTCGACAATCTTATATTCAGGTAAAAGTCGATTTTTCTTGTATATACACATTTAGCAGTCGATATTGAATTGCATTAAATCATTAATTTAACATATTTAAGTTAATTAATCTTCTTCATCTTACTGAAGTTGACATAAAGCCATAACGGCATTGCATTTGGAAGAATTCGACAAACTTATATTCAGGTATATAGTCGATTTTCTTGTATATACACATTTGGCAATGTATATTAAGTTTCTTCAAAATAATTACTACACTTATTAAAGTTAATTAACCTTATTCATCTTACTGAAGTGGACATAAAGCCATAACGGCAGCGCATTTGGAAGAATTCGACAATCTTATTTAACGTATAAAGTCGATTTTCTTGCATATACACATTTAGCAGTCGATATTGAATTGCCTTAAATCATTAATTTAACATATTTAAGTTAATTTATCTTCTTCATCTTACTGAAGTTGACACTGACATAAAGCCGAACCGGCAAAGCAGTTGGAAGAAATCGACAATATTATATTCAGGTATATAGTCGATTTTCTTGTATATACACATTTAGCAATCGACATTGAGTTGCTTTGAATCATTAGTTTAACATATTTAAGTTAAATCCTTCTTCATCTTATCGAAGTTGACATAAAGCCATAACGGCAGTGCATTTGGAAGAATTCGACAATCTTATATTCAGATATAAAGTCGATTTTCTTGTATATACACATTTATCAATCGATATTGAGTTGCTTCAAATCATTACTTTAACATATGTAAGTTAATTAACCCTCTTCATCTTACTGAAGTTGACATAAGGCCATAACGTCAGTGCATTTGGAAGAATTCGACAATCTAATGCTCAGGTATAAAGTCGATTTTCTTGTACATACACATTAAGCAATCGATATTGAGTTGCTTCAAATCATTACTTTAACATATATAAGTTAATTAACTTTCTTCATTTTACTGATGTTGACATAAGGCCATAACGACAGCGCATTTGGAGAATTCGACAATCTTATTCAGATATAAATTCTGATTTTCTTGTATATAGACATTTAGCAGTCGATATTGAGTTGCTTCAAATCATTACTTTAACATATTTAAGTTAATTAACCTTTCTTCATCTCCCTGAAGTCCACATAAAGCCATAACGGGATTGCATTGGGAAGAATTCGACAAACTTATATTCGGGTATATAGTCGATTATCTTGTATATACACATTTAGCGGTCGATATTGAGTTGCTTTAAATCATTAATTTAACATATTTAAGTTAATTAATCTTCTTCATCTTCCTTTTATTCACGTATAAATTGATTTGCTTGTATAACATAAAAAATAAAACAATGCGTTTTTATAAGCAGCACTATGTGCTTCTGTTGAGCTTTATTACAAAACTGACTACACTTAACTTTAAGGTTTATAATCTAACCTATGCTTGAGCCGGCCTACGTGATCAAAGATGCTTGGTCAGCTAAAAGGGTTTTCGCGTGTAGCGCTCACCTGCAGTTATTTGGGTTTGGGGGAGAAGACATGGTTGCGCGTGTTTCGCACTTAAGAATTTAGCGGATGCGCGTTTAGCGAGTGCAACTGCGGTTGTAATAGGACTTCAATGTATGCAAACGGTTTGTATGTTTCTAGCATATAATGTGGGAAACGAATTTATGTAGAAGTTCATAAAATATTTTGTTAACTCCTCCTCCCTCCGAAATATCAAGCGTCCCCGCTTGATTAATTAAAAAAATGGGATGTCGTTAAGACTTAATGCTTTTGCGTCCTATTAATTACTGGCATTTGAAATGATTCCGGTTTGCTAATAATTATTTCAGGCTTTACGCGCTTTTTGCATCTTTACAATTATGGTAAGTACTAGGGCTAATAGCCCAAAATGAGTGAATTTCTGGATTTCAAAAGATTCAGAGAACTTATTTTTCTAATGTTTTTTTAACAATATTAAGCTTTTCATAAGTTTTAAGGATAGAACTTCCTCAACTCTGAATTTGAGTTTTGAATGTTGGATTAAAGCAGGCAGTGGTCTCAAGCTATGTTGTTCTAAAGTTGTAAAATTCATGTTAATTCTTATAGTTTCATTAAAGATTCTTATCAAATATGATTAATTTTCTAGTATTATTATTTGCAGTAATATTTCCTTCGAAATTATTTAAAAGTATTAATCCATTATTTATTTCTACAATATTTTTAACATGTTCCGTATTTGTTACGGTGCACTTATATGGTTTATTCTTATTAAATTTTTTATAAAGTTTCGTTTTCCAAATTAACAATTTGGGTTTGTTTGCAAATTTGTATTTCATTTATTATTTTACAATCTTTTTCTATACCATAATAAAGCTTCATTACATTTCAGTATTTTTCAAAAATTTATCTTTAAAATAGTTTCGTTTTTACTTAAAGGCTTAATTATAATAGATTTGCAAATTTCTTTACCGATATTTCGAGTATTTTTATCATATAATTAGTAACTTTTGTTTTACAGCAATTTGAACATCTGCAAAATTCAGAGATTCTTCTAACGAACCAAATTGCAGATTCTCTTCGATAAAAATTTTATTTATTCTATGCGCTTCTTGATTGTTAATAACTGAGTTAATAATCTTCGCTTTAGTTAAATGAATTGCTCTTTTAATATTTTCTAACTCATCTTTGATTATGTCAATTTTAAATTTATATTTAAGTATTAGGGCGGTTTGAAATTCGTTACTACTTCCTAGAGACTTTATTATTGAGTTGCTAATTTATGTTATATTGTTTATTCTTTCTAAAATGTTTTGGTTGATTATTAATTGTTGGTTGTTATTCTCGATTACTTCTTTAAATTTGCTGTTGATGGCTATTAAATCGTCATGGTCAGGGTTGCCAAGATCCATTTCCAGGCTGATCGTATATAGTCTAGATCTTTCGTTTTTGTATTTAGGTAAAATGTTATTAATTGTTATGTTGATATTACTGATTTCGTCTGTTATAAATGGGTTAGCTGGAATGTTTCGTATGAAGTTTCTGTTCAGTTCCCGTAATATTGTAGAGTATTCTGTTATGTTTGTCATGTGGATAATCCGGTATGTTCCTGTTTGAATTTTGCCAATTCCTTCCTCCATCATTACGATTTCTGCCTGAGTGTAATCTAACACCTCAACCGAACCATCGCTTAAAATAAAGTTCAGGAAAAAAAGAGATATAAATATCATTTGCATTTTCCTGTGTTGATAATGTTTCCTCCTTTGTGTGATTAATTTAGATTATCTCCTCTTGTATTGGTTCTATTTGATGAATTAATTTAAATCTTTCCTCTTGTAGTTGTATTTGTTGTATTGGTTGTATTTGATGAATTAACTTAAATCTTTCCTTTAGGAGTTGTATTTGTTGTATTGGTTGTATTTGATGAATTAATTTAAATCTTTCCTTTTATAGTTGTATTATTTTACACTTGTTTAATTTATTCTAAATTTCCCCGTCACGCACTTTTTGTTCAATGTATTCGTATTTAGCTTATGCTTTTCGTTCGGCTGGGTTGATACTGCGCGTCCTTTTTCCGAAAGGTACTAAGGGGCCGAGTACGAAATGTTATTTAGGTTTCGTCCGCGAGTATAAAAAATATTATTATTTTTCCTCACGGTCCCGCTCGGGAGCCACATAAAAAATAAAACAATGCGTTTTTATAAGCAGCACTATGTGCTTCTGTTGAGCTTTATTACAAAACTGACTACACTTAACTTTAAGGTTTATAATCTAACCTATGCTTGAGCCGGCCTACGTGACCAAAAATGCTTGGTCAGCTAAAAGGGTTTGCGCGTGTAGCGCTCACCTGCAGCTATTTGGTTTTGCGGGAGAAGACATGGTTGCGCGTGTTTCGCTCACTTAAGAATTTAGCGGATGCGCGTTTAGCGCAGTTGCACTTTTGGTTGTAATATGACTCCAAAGTATGCAAACGGTTTGTATGTTTCTAGCATATTCTTACTGAAGTTTACATAAAGCCATAACGGCAGTGCATTTGGAAGAATTCGACATTCCTATATTCAGGTATAAAGTCGATTTTCTTGCATATACACATTTAGCAATCGATATTGAGTTGCTTTAAATTATTAATTTAACATATTTAAGTTAATAAACCTTCTTCATCTTACTGAAGTTGATATAAAGCCATAACGTCAGTGCATTTGGAAGAATTCGACAATCTAATGTTCAGGTATAAAGTCGATTTTCTTGTACACACACATTTAGCAATCGATATTGAGTTGCTTCAAATCATTACTTTAACATATATTAAGTTAATTAACCTTCTTCATTTTACTGAAGTTGACATAAGGCCATAACGACAGCGCATTTGGAAGAATTCGACAATCTTATATTCAGATATAAAGTCGATTTTCTTGTATATACACATTTAGCAATCGATATTGAGTTGCTTCAAATCATTAGTTTAACATATTTAAGTTAATTAACCTTCTTCATCTTACTGAAGTTGACATAAGGCCATAACGACAGCTCATTTGGAAGAATTCGACAATCTTATTCATGTATAAAGTCGATTTTCTTGTATATACACATTTAACAATCGATATTGAGTTGCTTCAAATCATTACTTTAACATAATTAAGTTAATTAACCCTCTTAATCTTACTGAAGTTGAGATAAGGCCATAACGTCAGTGCATTTGGAAGAATTCGACAATCTATATTCAGGTATAAAGTCGATTTTCTTGTATATACACATTTAGCAATCGATATTGAGTTGCTTCAAATCATTAATTTAACATATTTAAGTTAATTTGCCTTCTTCATCTTATTGAAGTGACATAAAGCCATAACGCAGTGCATTTGGAAGAATTCCACAATCTAATATTAAGGTATAAAGTCGATTTTCTTGTACATACACATTTAGCAATCGATATTGAGTTGCTTCAAATCATTACTTTAACATATATAAGTTAATTAACCTTCTTCATTTTACTGAAGTTGACATAAGGCCATAACGACAGCGCATTTGGAAGAATTCGACAATCTTATATTCAGATATAAAGTCGATTTTCTTGTATATACACATTTAACAATCGATATTGAGTTGCTTCAAATCATTACTTTAACATATTTAAGTTAATTAACCCTCTTCATCTTACTGAAGTTGACATAAGGCCATAACGTCAGTGCATTTGGAAGAATTCGACAATCTAATGTTCAGGTATAAAGTCGATTTTCTTGTACATACACATTTAGCAATCGATATTGAGTTGCTTCAAATCATTACTTTAACATATATAAGTTAATTAACCTTCTTCATTTTACTGAAGTTGACATAAGGCCATAACGACAGCGCATTTGGAAGAATTCGACATTCTTATATTCAGGTATAAAGTCGATTTTCTTGTATAAACACATTTAGCAGTCGATATTGAATTGCTTTAAATCATTAATTTAACATATTTAAGTTAATTAACCTTCTTCATCTTATTGAAGTTGATATAAAGCCATAATGGCAGTGCATTTGGAAGAATTCGACAATCTTGTATTCAGTTATAAAGTCGATTTTCTTGTATATACACATTCAGCAGTCGATATTGAGTTGCTTAAAATCATTAATTTAACATATTTAAGAATTTAATTTTTTCATCTACTGAAAATGTTAACATAAACCATAACGGCAGTGCATTTGGAAGAATTAACAATCTTATATTCAGGTATAAAGTCGATTTTCTTGTATAAAAACACATATAAACTGTCGATATTGAGACATTGCTTTAAATCATTAATTTAACATATTTAAGTTAATTAACCTTCTTCATCTCTGTGGCTGAAGTTGACATAAAGCCATAACGGTGCATTTGGAAGAATTCGACAATCTTATATTCAGGTATAAAGTCGATTTTCTTGTATAAACACATTTAGCAATCGATATTGAGTTTTTTCAAATCATTTCCTTCTTTATTTAAGTTAATTAACCTTCTTCATCTTACTGAATTTGATATAAAGCCAAAACGGCAGTGCATTTGGAAGAATTCGACAATCTTATGTTCAGGTATAAAGTCGATTTTCTTGTATATACACATTTAGCAATCGATATTGAGTTGCTTAAAATCATTAATTTAATATATTTAAGTAAATTAACCTTCTTCATCTTACTGAAGTGGACATAAAGCCATAACGGCAGTGCATTTGGAAGAATTCCAGAATCTTATATTAAGGTAGAAAGTCGATTTTCAAGTATATACACATTTAGCAATCGATATTGAGTTGCTTCAAATCATTACTTTAACATATTTTAAGTTAATTAACACTTCATCTTAAGAAGTTGACATAAAGCTGGCCAGAAGCACGCCTTTGGAAGAATTCTCTCTTGAATATTCAGAGATATAAAGATCGATTTTTTGTTATGGCACATTTATAAAATCGATATTGAGTTGCTTTAAATCATGAACTTAATATATTTAAGTTAATTGACCTTCTTTATCTCACTGAAGTTGACATAAGGCCATAACGACAGCGCATTTGGAAGAATTCGACAATCTTATATTCAGGTATAAAGTCGATTTTCTTGGATATACACATTTAGCAATGAATTTTGAGTTGCTTCAAATCATTACTTTAACATATATAAGTTAATTAACCTTCTTCATCTTACTGAAGTTGACATAAAGCCATAACGACAGTGCATTTGGAAGAATTCCACAATCTTATATTAGACATAAAGTCGATTTTCTTGTATATACACATTTAACAATCGATATTGAGTTGCTTCAAATCATTAATTTAACATATTTAAGATAACAAACCTTCTTTATCTTACTGAAGTTGACATAAAGCCATAACGGCAGTGCATTTGGAAGAATTCGACAATCTAATATTCAGGTATAAAGTCGATTTTCTTGTATATATACATTTAACAATCGATATTGAGTTGCTTCAAATCATTACTTTAACATATTTAAGTTAATTAACCTTCTTCATCTTACTGAAGTTGACATAAAGCCATAACGGCAGTGCATTTGGAAGAATTCGACAATCTTATATTCAGGTATAAAGTCGATTTTCTTGTATATACACATTAAGCAATCGATATTGAGTTGCTTCAAATCATTATTTTAACATATATAAGTTAATTAACCTTCTTCATTTTACTGAAGTTGACATAAGGTAATAACGACAGCGCATTTGGAAGAATTCGACAATCTTATATTCAGATATAAAGTCGATTTTCTTGTATATACACATTTAGCAGTCGATATTGAGTTGCTTCAAATCATTAATTTAACACATTTAAGTTAATTAACCTTCTTCATCTTACTGAAGTTGACATAAGGCCATAACGTCAGTGCATTTGGAAGAATTCGACAATCTAATATTCAGGTATAAAGTCGATTTTCTTGTACACACACATTTAGCAATCGATATTGAGTTGCTTTCATTCATCTTACTATTAAGTTAATTAAAGCTTCATCTTACTGAAGTTGACATAAAGCCATAACGTGTGCATTTGGAAGAATTCGACAATCTTATATTCAGCTATGAAGTCGATTTTCTTGTATATACACATTTAGCAATCGATATTGAGTTGCTTTAAGTCATTACTTTAACATATTTAAGTTAGTTAACTTTCTTCATCTTACTGAAGTTGATATAAAGCCATAACGGCAGTGCTTTTGGAAGAATTCGACAATCTTATATTCAGGTATAAAATCGATTTTCTTGTATATACACATTTAACAATCGATATTGAGTTGCTTCGAATCATTACTTTAACATATTTAAGTTAATTTACCTTTCTTCATCTTACTGAAGTGTACATAAAGCCATAACGGCAGTGCATTTGGAAGAATTCGACAATCTTATATTCAGGTATAAAGTCAATTTTCTTGTATATACACATTTAACAATCGATATTGAGTTGCTTCAAATCATTACTTTAACATATTTAAGTTAATTAACCCTCTTCATCTTACTGAAGTTGACATAAATCCATAACGGCAGTGCATTTGGAAGAATCCGACAATTTTATATTAAGGTATAAAGTTGATTTTCTTGTGTATATACATTTAGCAGTCGATATTGAGTTGCTTTCAATCATTAATTTAACATATTTAAGTTAATTAATCTTTCTTCATCTTACTGAAGTTGACATAAAGCCATAACGGCAGTGCATTTGGAAGAATTCGACAATCTTATATTCAGGTATAAAGTCGATTTTCTTGTATATACACATTAATAATCGATATTGAGTTGCTTTAAATCATTACTTTAACATCTTTAAGTTAATTAACCTTCTTAATCTCACTAAAGTTGACATAAGGCCATAACGACAGCGCATTTGGAAGAATTCGACAATCTTATATTCAGTTATAAAGTCGATTTTCTTATATATACACATTTAACAATCGATATTGAATTGCTTCAAACCATTACTTTAACATATTTAGGGTAATTAATTAATTTTCTTCATCTTACTGAAGTGTACATAAAGCTATAACGGCAGTGCATTTGGAAGAATTCGACAATCTTTTATTCACGTATAAAGTCGATTTTCTTGAATATACACATTTAGCAGTCGATACTGAATTGCTTCAAATCATTAACATTAACATATTTAAGTTAATTGCCTTCTTCATCTCACTGAAGTTGACATAAAGCTATAACGGCAGTGCATTTGGAAGAATTCCACAATCTTATATTAAGGCATAAAGTCGATTTTCTTGTATATACACATTAAGCAATCGATATTGAGTTGCTTCAAATCATTACTTTAACATATATAAGTTAATTAACCTTCTTCATTTTACTGAAGTTGACATAAGGCCATAACGACAGCGCATTTGGAAGAATTCGACAATCTTATGTTCAGATATAAAGTCGATTTTCTTGTATATACACATTTAACAATCGATATTGAGTTACTTCAAATCATTACTTTAACATATTTAAGTTAATTAACCCTCTTCATCTTACTGAAGTTGACATAAGGCCATAACGTCAGTGCATTTGGAAGAATTCGACAATCTAATGTTCAGGTGTAAAGTAGATTTTCTTGTACACACACATTTAGCAATCGATATTGAGTTTCTTCAAATCATTTCTTTCACTTATTTAAGTTAATTAACCTTCTTCATCTTACTGAAGTGGCTATAAAGCCATAACGGCAGTGCATTTGGAAGAAATCGACAATCTTATATTCAGGTATAAAGTCTATTTTCTTGTATATACACATTTAGCAGTCGATCTTAAATTGCCTTAAAGCATTAATTTAACATATTTA
The DNA here is from genome assembly GCF_024586455.1 of Bactrocera neohumeralis. Classification (NCBI taxonomy): domain Eukaryota; kingdom Metazoa; phylum Arthropoda; class Insecta; order Diptera; family Tephritidae; genus Bactrocera; species Bactrocera neohumeralis. Next base: position 4,529 of record NW_026090087.1, on the reverse strand, counting down.
ATTTAATTAACACTCTTCATTTTACTGAAGTTGACATAAAGAGATAACGGCAATGCATTTGGAAAAATTCGACAATCTTATATTCAGGTATATAGTCGATTTTCTTGTATATATACATTTAGCAGTCGATATTGAATTGCCTTAAATCATTAATTTAACATATTTAAGTTAATATACTTTCTTCACCTTACTGAAGTTGACATAAAGCCATAACGGCAATCTTATGCTCAGGTATAAAGTCGATTTTCTTGTATATACACATTTAACAATCGATATTGAGTTGCTTCAAATCATTACTTTAACATATTTAAGTTAATTAACACTCTTCATCTTACTGAAGTTGACATAAGGCCATAACGGCAGTACATTTGGAAGAATTCGACAATCTTATATTCAGGTGTAAAGTCGATTTTCTTGTACACACACATTTAACAATCGATATTGGGTTGCTTCAAATCATTAATTTAACATATTTAAGTTAATTAAATTTCTTCATCTTACTGAAGTTGACATAAAGCCATAACGGCAGTGCATTTGGAAGAATTCGACACTCTTATATTCAGGTATAAGATCGATTTTCTTGCATATACACATTTAGCAGTCGATATTGAATTGCCTTTAATCATTAGTTTAACATATTTATGTTAATTTACCTTCTTCATCTTACTGAAGTTGTTATAAAGCCATAACGGCAGTGCGTTTGAAAGAATTCGACAATCTTGTATTCAGGTAAAAAGTCGATTTTCTTGTATATACACATTTAAAAAGTCGATTTATTTTTTTCAATTGGTTAAAAATTTAACATCATTTAAGTTAATTAACCTTCTTTTTCTTACTGAAGTTGACATAAAATGGGTTCCATAACGGCAGTGCATTTGGAAGAATTCGACAATCTTCTATTCATAAAATTCGATTTTCTTGTATATAAAATTAAGCAGTCGATATTGAGTTTTTTTAAATCATTAATTTAACATATTTATATCTTAATTAAACGGTTCATCTTACTGAAGTTCATAAGAGACCATATTTTAGTGCATTTGGAATTTCCTACAAAACTATTTAGCAAAATTTTTCTTCATAAAAATAGATATCATATTACTATCTGATAATAAGAAAAACATAGAAAAAATAATTTTCTTGTAATTATAAAACTCATATTTGGATTTGGAAGAATGTCTAGGAACCTATATTGAGTAAAAAAAAAAATTTTTTTTTGAAATCATTATACATTTAACAGTCGATTTGAATTGCTTCAAATCATTACTTAATTTAACCTTCTTCATCTTACTGAAGTTGACATAAAGCCATAACGCCAGTGCATTTGGAAGAATACGACAATCTTATATTCAGGTATAAAGTCGATTGTCTTGTATATACACATTTAACAGTCGGTATTGAGTTGCTTCAAATCATTAACATCAAATATTTAAGTTCATTAGCCTTCTTCATCTTATCGAAGTTGACATAAAGCCATAACGGAAGTGCATTTGGAAGAACTCCACATTCTTATATTATGGTATAAAGTCGTTTTTCTTGTATATTCACATTTAGCAATCGATATTGAGTTGCTTTTAAATCATTAATTTAACATATTTAAAAGTTAATTAACCTTCTTCATCTTACTGAAGTTGACATAAAGCCATAACGGCAGTGCATTTGGAAGAATTCGACAATCTTATATTCAGGTATAAAGTCGATTTTCTTGTATATATACATTTAGCAGTCGATATTGAGTTGCTTTAAATCATTAATTTAAGATATTTAAGTTAATTAACCTTCTTCATCTTACTAAAGTTGACATAAAGCCATAACGACAGTGCATTTGGAAGAATTCCACCTTCTTATGTTTAGGTATAAAGTCGATATTCTTGTATATACACATTTAGCAATCGATATTGAGTTGCTTTAATTCATTAATTTAACATATTTTAGTTAATAAACCTTCTTCATCTTACTGAAGCTGATATAAAGCCATAACGTCAGTGCATTTGGAAGAATTCGACAATCTAATGTTCAGGTATAAAGTCGATTTTCTTGTACATACACATTTAGCAATCGATATTGAGTTGCTTCAAATCATTACTTTAACATATATAAGTTAATTAACCTTCTTCATTTTACTGAAGTTGACATAAGGCCATAACGACAGCGCATTTGGAAGAATTCGACAATCTTATATTCAGATATAAAGTCGATTTTCTTGTATATACACATTTAGCAATCGATATTGAGTTGCTTTAAATCATTAATTTAACATATTTAAGTTAATTAACCTTCTTCATCTTACTGAAGTTGACATAAAGCCATAACGGCAGTGCATTTGGAAGAATTCGACAATCTTATATTCAGTTATAAAGTCGATTTTCTTGAGTATACACCTTAACCATTCGAAATTGAGTTGTTTCAAATCATTACTTTAACATATTTAAGTTAATTAACCTTCTTCATCTTACTGAAGTTGACATAAAGCCATAACGGCAGTGCATTTGGAAGAATTCGACAAACTTATATTCAGGTATAAAGTCGATTTTCTTGTATATACACATTTAACAATCGATATTGAGTTGGTTCAAATCATTAAATTATTAAGCTAATTAACCTTCTTCATTGTACTGAAGTTGATAAAAAGCCATAACGGCAGTGCATTTGGAAGAATTCGACAATCTTATATTCAGGTATAAAGTCGATTTTCTTGTATATACACATTTAGCAATCGATATTGAGTTGCTTTAAATCATTACTTTAACATATTTAAGTTAATTAACCTTCTTCATCTTACTGAAGTTGACATAAGGCCATAACGTCAGTGCATTTGGAAGAATTCGACAATCTAATGTTCAGGTATAAAGTCGATTTTCTTGTACATACACATTTAACAATCGATATTGAGTTGCTTCAAATCATTACTTTAACATATATAAGTTAATTAACCTTCTTCATTTTACTGAAGTTGACATAAGGCCATAACGACAGCGCATTTGGAAGAATTCGACAATCTTATATTCAGATATAATGTCGATTTTCTTGTATATACACATTTAACAATCGATATTGAGTTGCAAATTTAAGTTAACATTCTTCATTTAAATAAAGTTAATCGACATTTACTGAATTCTAATGTTCATATAAAGTCGATTTTCTTGTATATACACATTTAGCAATCGATATTGAGTTGCTTCAAATCATTACTTTAACATATATAAGTTAATTAACCTTCTTCATCTTACTGAAGTTGACATAAAGCCATAACGACAGCATTTGGAAGAATTCGACAATCTTATATTCAGATATAAAGTCGATTTTCTTGTATATACACATTTAACAATCGATATTGAGTTGCTTCAAATCATTACTTTAACATATTTAAGTTAATTAACCCTCTTCATCTTACTGAAGTTGACATAAGGCCATAACGTCAGTGCATTTGGAAGAATTCGACAATCTAATGTTCAGGTATAAAGTCGATTTTCTTGTACATACACATTTAGCAATCGATATTGAGTTGCTTCAAATCATTACTTTAACATATATATCGTCATTTTGAAGTTTGTTGTTTTTAAAGCAATCATATGCCGAGATGTGAATATGTAAATAATTACATTTAACATTTGCCGTTAATTAACACTATTCATTTTTTGAAGTTGACATTTTAAATTTTGTGACAGCAATTTTGTTAAGAATTATATTTTGATACTTTTCTGATATAAAATCGATTTTCTTGTATATACACATTTAGCAGTCGATATTGAGTTGCTTCAAATCATTACTTTAACATAGATAAGTTAATTAACCCTCTTCATTTTACTGAAGTTGACATAAGGCCATAAGGACAGCGCATTTGGAAGAATTCGACATTCTTATATTCGTATATAAAGTCGATTTTCTTGTATATACACATTTAAGAAATCGATATTGAGTTGCCTTCTTGAAATCATTTACTTTAACATGACGGAAGTTAAATAACCTTCTTCAGACTTACTGAAAATAATGAAACATTGACATAAATTTTTTTCCTGCCATAACGACAGTGCATTTGGAAGAATTCGATAATCTTATATTCTGGTAAAAGGTCGATTTTCTTGTATATACACAATTAACAATCGATATTGAGTTGCTTCAAATCATTACTTTAACATATATAAGTTAATTAACCTTCTTCATTTTACTGAAGTTGACATAAGGCCATAACGGCAGTGCATTTGGAAGAATTCGAAAACCTTATATTCAGGTATAAAGTCGATTTTCTTGTATATACAAATTTAGCAGTAGATATTGAGATGCTTTATATCATTAATTTAACATATTTAAGTTAATTATTCTTCTTCATCTTACTGAAGTGTACATAAAGCCATAACGGCAGTGCATTTGGAAGAATTCGACAATCTAATGTTCAGGTATAAAGTCGATTTTCTTGTATATACACAATTAACAATCGATATAGAGTTGCCTTAAATCATTCCTTTAACATATTTAAGTTAATTAACCTTCTTCATCTTACTGAAGTTGACATAAGGCCATAACGACAGCGC
>NW_026090086.1:0-21512 GCF_024586455.1 Bactrocera neohumeralis | reverse complement strand
ACAGAAAATATTATAAAATAAAGGTGCGTGTCATATACATACATATACACATACAAAAAAAAAAAAATTTTTTTCAAAAAAAAGTTCCGTGAGGTGACATATACATACATACATACATATATAGGAAAAAAACGGTTTGAAAAACGGACACGAAACCGTTCCGTGGTGCGATTCCCAAAACAAAAAAAAATAATAATAAAAAAACAAATAAATATACATATACATACATACAAGACAGTGCTTAAAACCAAAAAGCCAAAAAAAAAATTATAATAATATCAAAAGTCGGGCGCGAAATATTATTTAACAAAAGTAAAAGAAGGCAAAAAATTCAGGTGCACGAAATTAAAAAAAATTTTAGTCTGATGTAAAATTAATACTTTCATAAATGTCATTAACAAAAAAATATATTTTGTAAAATTACGCTACATATATGGCCTAAGATACAGGGTATTAACAAAAGGAACAAGGAACAAAATAGCGTTAATATTGGAAGAAGGCGTGACGTTGCAACCAAAATTTCAACCACATATTCATACATATAATCAGGTGTTAAGAAAATATTATAACCGAATTATTTAAAAATGATACTATAGCTTGAGATATGTTCTTGGTCCAAAATGGACGACCTGAAATTTTCAATAATTTAACAAAAAGCGAACTGGTTGCAGTTTCCAAACTGAAACACAGTCTTAGTAAAATTATATGTGTTTTGACATTCATATATGTATACGGTTAAGGCAATTATGTATTTTCAACATAATATTTATAAGGGAGTACAAATCGTTAATAATCCATTTCTTCCATTTTTAACTTAAAAAATGGAAATAACCGAAGAAAATTCGTATTCTGCAAAATTTGGCAAAACCCCTTTTAGTCAGTATAAGCAGGATTGGCAAAAAACTAAGTAGGGGCGAAATTAGAAGAGAAGCAAAAAACTAATTCCAAACACACATATAGTCCAATAGTTACCACTTCTATATGTAATCCTTATGTCGAAGCAAAGTGACAAATTAATCGACTTACACCCACTGTATGTATATAAAATTCATATACCAAATCATACTGCACTTTACGATTTCTATTCCCGGTTATCCTACGGCATATATATAGGCATGACATGTGCCGATTTGGCCGCAATCGTTCACAACTAATTAAATTTCTTTTAAATGGAAAATAAACGGTAACGAAATTTCATATTTATAAATTTAAATTTTTATTAAGTTACAGCTTCACGGACAAAACGGTTGGAGAAGAGAAATGGACTACGTTGACAAGTTTACAGACATTTCGGATTTCGACTCCACTGTCCCAATATTTCCTCTTGTTAAAGACAGCAGCAGGACTAAATCAACAATCTTTTATTTTGGATCTTACTATAACAACGTCTATTTAAGCAAAAAATATAATTTTCTCTTTTCAGTTAGCAACATTGTTGCACGAGTAGAAACTTAAAAAAATCAAAACAAGAACAAACTAGTAGCTAAATACATAAACACCGGGAATAAGTAAAAAGAAATACGCGTTCGCTATTTGATACATTGCGTATACAACAAAAAAAAAAAAAACCTTTTTATCTTAAAGATTTCACGCGTACTTATTGTTATCAAAAGTACACTGAGAGAATTTTACTTTTCTCATATATATATTTCAATATTATCACATTATCTAAATGAACGAGTTCTAAGGAATCTAAATCAACACAATATTTAAAGTACAAACTGATTTCAGAAGAAAAGAGCCCATGTACACCTGCTGATGCTACACGCTCGAAGCAAGGTGCTACAAAGCAAACAAAGATGAAAGATATTTCATATACTAAATTTATTGCTGAGAGTGACAGTCTAATTCGATACTGCCTCGGTTTTCTTCTTCACCGTTTCAAGACAATTCTGAATCGGTATTAGAAATCAAAAAAAAAATCTAAGCAATTTCTGGACACGTCTCCAAGCTGCGTATGACGCAAATTGTAGAATCTGATGACTCAGATCTACCTGAAAACTTCAAATCTTCAGCATACTCCAAATATGAACACTGCTTAGACCAGTACGAGGAAACGGAAGCTATGAGTCGCCGACCAATTGAGATTAATTAAAACGAATTGCACCTACTCCACAACCGAGTAGAGCTTGCCACAAATTCAAAGTCAGAGGCGAGTTCAGGCATTCACCATAGAAAGTGCCAGCATGCGATACAGAAATATTTCATGGAGGTTATAAACAATGGCCTTCCTTCCGGGACATGTTGCGACTGGCTCATCTTAAATTATCTAATGCACAAAAATTGTATCACCTCCGATACAAGACAATAAGGTCAAGCAGGGTATTAGTCAAACAGTTCGCTCTTAATGACAAAAATTTCAATTATGCTTGGGAAGCTCTAAAAGCTCGTTACGAAAACGAAAGAATATTAGTCGACAAACAAGTCACAATACAAATGAATTTACCAAAAATTCAAAAAGAAACAAGTGAAGAATTTATAAAGCTTCAATCAACTGTTTCAAATTGCTTGTCGGTTCTAGCGACACAGAATATTCCCACAGACAATTGGGACCCCATTCTGGTAAATATATGCACATCCGCATTACCAGAAAAATCGTTACTTTTGTGGGAGCAATCCTTTCATCACGAAGAAAGTGCCCCGCGTGGCGGCAAATGAACATTTCTTAACTACCCAATACGAAATTGCAGAACAGGTTAGATAAAAAAATGGTCAGAACTAAACGTTCAACACGACCTAAATCAGGCTTTAGTAGACCTACTTGTGCTGTAACCAACCGTCTAACGTTTTTCAAAACACAAGCGTTCACATCGGAACAAAATAAACATACGTCATGCGAACTTTGTGTGAAGGGCTGGGCTGAAATCTGCGAGAAATTTAAAATATTATCGCGAAGAAACAATTTCGTAAGAACAAAAAAACTTTGCACGGGCTGTTTTCATAAAGCGCGTCGCTCAAAGATTGCGAAAGCAAATTTAATTGCGTTTATTGCCGCAAACGACGCCAACTCAATGCTTCAAATTACAAATTTTTTCCAGCTTCGCTCAAAATAACGCTAATAATGGAAACTGCGGGATTTGTTACCGGCAACAAATCCCGACCACAAAATTCAGAAAATTGCCAGAAGCACCATGCTGCTCAAGGCTTTAAAAACTCAGACGCTACACAGCGAAAACCAAGAAGCAGTGTATTATTACCCACATCAGTGGTCTCCATCGAGCACCGAGGAGAACTGTTTAAACTTAGGGCCTTAATAGATCAAGGATATCAACGATCTGTTATAGCCTCAAGGGCACAAAGTAGGCTACAACTGCCAGCAAAACTAGCTTATTTTGAAATTACGGGAATGGGCGGAAGAGTAGTACAAAACTCAAACAAAATCTGTCCCATTACCCTTACCCCCCTAGCGGATAAGCGCATTCAAGCAGAAGCTATTGTCTTACGGCAACTAACAAACATGCTTCCAAGCTATCATATAAATAGCAAACATTAGCAGGGTTCACTGTAAATTCAACAGACCCCAACTGTACTTGCTCCCACTCAAATAGATATTCTATTAGGCAGCGATCTCATACCACAAATTATTCTCGAAGGTATTGAAATTACAAAAGCTTACTTCTATTATAAAATACCATTTTCTGGAGGTAAGGTCCATGGACTAGTTTGCAGACCAGTGCAGCAATGACAACTCATGTGAAGAAATCTCAAACGAATACCTCAATACTCCAGCTAAGAAGTTTTGGGAGTTAGAAGAACTTCCCCATATCAATCACAACCCCAGAAGATCGATATTGTGAGGATTTTTACAAATTCACAACTACTCGATTAGATAATGGCCGGTACGTCGTACGACTACCACTAAAGCCAGAATTTCCCCACACACTCGCCTTAGGTCATTCTCGTACCTCTGCTATCCAACAGTTTTTAAGTATGGAAAAAAATCTACTTAAAAAAGGCGAGCTAAAACCAGAATACGATAGGGTTTTAGAAGAATATCTCCATTTAGACCACATGGAGAAGTCAGCCCTGGCGAAAAAATTATAAAAAGTAAATATAATTGCTTTTACCTGCCACATCATGCAGTAATAAAGCCAGACAAAAAAACCACAAAGGTAAGAGTTGTCTTTAATGCATCAAAATCCTCAAAATTCTCAAATGACATTTTGTTTACGGGACCCAGCTTCAGCCAGATTTAATGCTCCTCATACTAAATTGGCGTATATACAAATACGTTTTCAATGGGAATGTTGAGAAAATGTATCGACAAATAGTCGTACATGATGATGATCAAGATTTTCAACGAATTATTTTCCGAAAATCTCCCAATAGTCCACTACGCGACTTTAAATTAAAAACAGTTACCTTTACCTTCCACGAACTGGCAGAAGACACAAAGTCAGAATTTCCTCTGGCAACACAAGTCTTGAAAACACAAACGTATGTAGACGACATTCTGTCCGGAAGCCACAATCTTCCACAGGCATTCGAGTCACTAGCACAAGTGACACAAGCGCTCAATACAGCAGGGTTTCCGTTGAAAAAGATAACGGCGAACCACCCTAATATTTTAAAGGACATACCGAAAGAAAATCTATTAGACACTAATTTCCTTAAATTCGAAAAAGAAAGCACAACAAAATCTTTGGGGATACAATGGAATGCGATATCTGACCAGTTTTCATACACTAATGAGTCAATATCCGCACTATCAGCTATAACAAAGAGGCAAATTTTATCCTCGGTGGCAAAACTTTTCGACACCGCAGGATGGCTTCCTACACAAGAATTGTGGCTAGACGGAACTGACTGGGATGAACAAGTGAAATCACTTCGTTTAGAAAAGTGGTCCCAGTTCGCGGGTAATCTGAATGATATTTCACAGATACAAATCCCACGATGGATATATGCTCCAGAGCACAAAGTCGAACTACTTGTCTTCTGTGATACCTCTGAAAAGGCATATTGTGCCGCCATCTATGTGCGCACACAATCCGACACAGCGACCACCAGTCACCTACTGGTAGCCAAAGCAAAGGTGGCTCCGCTAAAAACAATAAGTCTGCCACGACTGGAACTATGTGGTGCGCTACTACTAGCCAAACTCGTATCCATGGTGCAAACGCATCTAAATATGACCAAATATAAATTGTATCTGTGGTCTGATTCTGAAATTGTATTAGCCTGGTTGGAAAAACCACCACATGCATGGAAGACGTATATTTCTAACCGAACGTCTCAAATCCTTGACCTAGTGGATCAGCCACTTGACGGCACGTGGCCAGTGCTGACAATCCCTGCTGACCTAGGTACAAAGGTGCAAGCCTGTACCTTGCAACCACCACTCTTGGTGGAATGGTCCTCGATGGTTAATAAACCCCCGATTCTTGGCTACGATCACCCTGAGCATTCATAATTGCGACTCTGAAAGTAAAGAAAAAATCGATTCTTTTCTCACACGACATTAGATGATACTGACATCCTTGAGCGATTTTCATCTTACCCTCGAGCCCTCAGGGTAATCGCTTACGTGCTCAACTTCATAGAGCGACTCAAACTTAGAATTAAGGGAATACGCACAGTATATCCCCAAGGCGATACATTGACGCATCCGACGTAGAAATATACATAATACGCTCTTATCACTTATACTCATGGGTCGCAAATCATAAACTTCAGCTAGCGAGATTTAAGACACTACTAAGACATATATCAAATTGCCGATTAACAAAAAAGGAGCTCAATACATAGTACTAAATCCATTTCTGGATACGAAAGGTCTGCTTCGTACTAATGGTCGGCTTGCTAACTCAAGCCTGACATATAACGAATGCCACCCTCTAATACCAGAGGAGGTCTCGACTTGCAACATTACTCTTCAGTGTACACATTAATGTTTCCTGCGGAACATCGCCTAATGCAATATATATATCCGCCAAGAGTTCTATATTCCCCGACTTAAGCCTCAAATAAAAAAAATGCATTTTCATGTGCAAGATCTGCATTATGCATAAACGGAAGATGAGAACGCAGATTATGGCAGCACTTCCACCGAAACGCTGCAACTTCGCTCTGCCTTTCACTATCACTAACAACACTCTCGCAAGATCCCTCAGATCTCACAGCCCTAACACCAGGGCACTTTCTCAAAGGAGCACCCATTCTGGCCACACCTGAGCCAGGCGTGGAGTCGCTATCCTTATTAAATCGATGGGAACGAATTAAAATTCTCCATCATAATTTCAGTCGCAGATGGAAAGAAGACTATTTAAAGGACCTCCACAAGCGATATCTATGGAAAACATCAGAAAATGCGCCAAAGCTTGGATATTGTGTACTTATTAACGACGATTGTCTCCCACCTACCGAGTGGCGACTTGGCCGTATAGAAAAGCTCCATTATGACTCAGACGGTCATATCCGCGTCGTTGATCTCCGTACTCAAAGCGGAATACTCACCAGACCGCTATTTAAATTATGCTTTCTACCAACCGCGGATAATAACGAAAATCCGATACTAAACAATCCGAACATAATGCCGTAACGCAAATGACAATAAATCAATAAAATCGCAACCCGCAACCAACCGTTAACAATAACAATAAAAATTACAAAAACAAATGGTCGGTCAATACGACGACCCAGTCATGCCACCTAACGTGGCACAATCACATACATATACTATTTATATACTACCATGTATATTCAAATACAATTTCTTACAGAGTTCAAGATGGACGTGGACATGCCTACAACACCAACTGTTCGGTCAGCCACCAACGGGCCACTTATTGGGTCTACTCCTCCGCCCCTTTCAACCAATGCGACAGTATCGACTGCTGCTTCTGGTAGTGGCTCACGAGCAGCCACATCAACGCCATCCGCTCAAGTCGAGCCGCGTCGCATTCGATGCCCGCTGTGTCGCCGGAAACATCGACTCCAACACTGTGGGCTCTTTGGAGCTAACACCAACTCCAACGACAGCGTGTGGCCCACGCACATGAGCACTGCCTCAACTGCCTGTCGCACACGCATGGGACGCAGGAGTGTGTCTCAGCCGATTTATGCCACACGTGTGGCAGACCACATCATACGCTGCTGCACAGGACCCCACGACGCGATGTAGGTCGGCCCAAGCACGGGTAGATCAACGCAAGGAAACCGGACGGTGCGACGCCGAACTACTGCAGCCCGGCCTGCGCCCCATCAATGGCGTTCGCACCACGTTGCACCAACCAGGCGTCGTCCAAAAGCGCCACAGCATCGCCCCGCTACTGGACTCAGCAACGTAGTGGCCACACTCCAGCAACTGCAAAGATTGCTAGGCTGAATATTTGCCTAGGGGGGCCGGGATGGCTAAATGAGATAAGCCGCTCCCCCCTAATGTCACTACACGAATACACCACCACCATCAATACACCACACACACCGAAGCTACATTCCACAGTACCCACACGCGAGAGGACATCCACACACGCAAACACATACCACACTGGTGAAAAGGGGGTCAACTAAAAAGTTAAGATCAGTCTCGTTTTGACCTACACACGGAGCTTACGCATCGCCGCTTGACCTCGCGCCTTTTTCGCTCATCCGCAAATTTCTTTAACATTTCAATAATTAACATTAACGTTTGCTTGTTAATTGCACCTTATTCCGGCAATCTTGTTCAAAGAGCCTCGATTTACCGAATGTGTAAATAAATTAAGAATATCATTAAAACTGTTTGATTATTTTTATCCCTTAACGGAGTGGTTTTATTTGAAAGTGAAAGTGAAAGTGAAAGTGGTAAGTGTGCTAAAAGATAAAAGGTGAATTGGACAATGCTGCTTTAAACATAGGTCATAGACTCTCTAAGTCTTATTGGTATATTTCAGGCCAGTTAAGATTATTGTTAAAACTCATTGAAGTATAGTATTTACATTCTTACCACTCTATGCCTATACATTGTTCATACATGCTTTTAAGTCCCGTTACTTTCATTGTTTTCATTTATTTTAAGGTAATGAAAGACATCGTTCATTCAGTATCCAGAAGAATGCAAATGTAAATATCAATTCGCGAAAACAGTGTCCACAAAAAAGAGTTCAATAACATTAAAGTAAGCGCTTGGTTGTAGGACCAAGTGATAATATAAATTTAAAGTGTATATAAAAATAAAGCTGTCATGATATTTTTTCAGTAATTGTTGGCATTTCATCATATAAAGATTTACGCCTGAAAAACGTTTACAAATCGTACCAAATAGGCAATGCGACCGAATAGACTATGTCCAGAACGCAGTGAAGAAAATACAGCAGCCGTAGATGAGAGTGTACACGAAGACCGTGGAGAGTCACTTTGGCGCCGTTCGAAACATCTCGGACTGACGTATGGAACAAATTGGGGGAGTTTACGTCGAAATCATAAATTAAAAGCGTACAGAATACATCTTGTGCAAGAACTAAAGCCACTCGACCTAGTAACATCTATTTGCTCTATGGCCTCTTGAAAAGTTTCAAGAAGACCGCCGTCTTCGTTTTTGGTTAACCCGTTAATACAATTTTGTAATTTAAAAGTTGTTTATGTAGTTTCATTAAAGTATCGCACATTGTGATAAACATAAACGATTTAAAATCACATTTTAACATTTGGCATTGCTTAGGTATACTCGAGAACATATTTGCAAGAAATTTTGTTTGTACTACTATATTTATATAACTCACACACTCATCGACATTGACTCTGGAAACCCGTTATACTATATGTATGTGCTATAAGGGAGTAGGAAAAATTCGTGGACTAATTTCACATATTTTTGGCGTTAAAGTATATCATATCCAATATTATATTGACTTATACAAACGGTGTAAATTCAACTGGAAGTTTAAAAATCTTATTGTAGATATATTGGGGAAAATACTAACCCAAATTATTGTATTATGTCATAATGTCAACATATTATTAAAAACAAAAATATTGTTGCATCAAGCGACTTATGCCCATAGCTAAAACTAAAAGCATTGAATTAAAATATAATCATTTTTTAAAATACTATATTTAAATTATAAAGTTTTATTTTTATTGTGTATAAATACTTACCGTAATAATATTTAACATACTCAACTCAATTTATTACTATATGTTAAAATGAATCATACTAACCTCTTTTTGTACATATTACATTACAAATATTTTATGCCGTTATCTTAAGTTTAGGATAAGTAAAAAATTAACTGTAATAAAGAATTTAATCGTAATTAGAGCGGAATCGAGATCGCACTCGTTTCCTTTTTTCGCTAAACTTTTCGGCAATATTTAGTATTAAAACGCTTGGTAAAGTGACATCATGCATCCCAAAACATTTTTACATCTTAAAAACGCTTGAGAAATTATATATATATATTATACTCTCGCATGATAAAGTGATAATCGAGATTTCATTATCCGTCATTTACATATTTTTTTATTTTGCTGTAAAATTAATTAGATTAGTAGTTCCTGAGATATGGTTTTTGGTCCATAAGTGGGCGACACCACGCCCATTTTCAATTTAAACAAGTAAGGAAGGGCTAAGTTCGGGTGTCACCAAACATTTTATACTCTCGCATGATAAAGTGATTATCGAGATTTCATTATACGTCATTTACATATTTTTCAAATACCGTATTTTTGTAAAGTTTTATTCCGCTATCATCATTGGTTCCTAATGTACTATATATTATACAGAGAAGGCATCAGATGGAATTCAAAATAGCGTTATATTGGAAGAAGGCGTGGTTGTGAACCGATTTCACCCATATTTCGTACATGTCATCAGAGTGTTAAGAAAATATTATATACCGAATTTCATTGAAATCGGTCTAGTAGTTCCTGAGATATGGTTTTTGGTCCATAAGTGGGCGAGGCCACGCCCATTTTCAATTTTTAAAAAAAGCCTGGGTGCACCTTCCTTCTGCAATTTTTATACTCTCGCAACAATGTTGCTAACGAGAGTATTATAGTTTTGTTCACATAACGGTTGTTTGTAAGTCCTAAAACTAAAAGAGTCAGATATAGGTTATATATACCAAAGTGATCAGGGCGACGAGTAGAGTCGAAATCCGGATGCCTGTCTGTCCGTCCGTCTGTCCGTGCAAGCTGTAACTTGAGTAAAAATTGAGATATCATGATGAAACTTGGTACACGTATTCCTTGGCTCCATAAGAAGGTTAAGTTCGAAGATGGGCCAAATCGACCCACTGCCACGCCCACAAAATGGCGGAAACCGAAAACCTATAAAGTGTCATAACTAAGCCATAAATAAAGATATTAAAGTGAAATTTGGCACAAAGGATCGCATTAGGAGGGGCATATTTGGACCCAATTGTTTTGGAAAAGTGGGCGTGGCCCCGCCCCCTACTAAGTTTTTTGTACATATCTCGGAAACTACTATAGCTATGTCAACCAAACTCTACAGAGCCGTTTTTTTAAGGCATTTCCATATACAGTTCAAAAATGGAAGAAATCGGATAATAACCACGCCCACCTCCCATACAAAGGTTATGTTGAAAATCACTAAAAGTGCGTTAACCGACTCATAAAAAACGTCAGAAACACTAAATTTTACGGAAGAAGTGGCAGAAGGAAGCTGCATCCAGGCTTTTTTTAAAAATTGAAAATGGGCGTGGCGCCGCCCACTTATGGACCAAGAACCATATCTCAGGAACTACTAGACCGATTTCAATGAAATTCGGTATATAATGTTTTCTTAACACCCTGATGACATGTACGAAATATGGGTGAAATCGGTTCACAACCACGCCTTCTTCTAATATAAAGCTATTTTGAATTCCATCTGATGCCTTCTCTGTATAATACGAGTATAAACATTAGGAACCAATGATGATAGCGGAATAAAACTTTACAAAAATACGGTATTTGAAAAATATTTAAATGACGAATAATGAAATCTCGATTATCACTTTACCATGCGAGAGTATAAAATGTTCGGTGACACCCGAACTTAGCCCTTCCTTACTTGTTTTCGTAAAATTTAGTGTTTCTGACGTTTTTTGTTAGTCCGTTAACGCACTTTTAGTGATTTTCAACATAACCTTTGTATGGGAGGTGAACGAGGTTATTATCCGATTTCTTCCATTTTTGAATATGTATATGGAAATGCCTGAAGAAAACGACTCTGTAGAGTTTGGTTGGCATAGCTATAGTAGTTTCCGAGATACGTACAAAAAACTTAGTAGGGGGCGGGGCCACGCCCACTTTTCCAAAAAATTGCGTCCAAATATGCCCCTCCCTAATGCGATCCCTTGTGCCAAATTTCACTTTAATATCTTTATTTATGGCTTAGTTATGACACTTTATAGGTTTTCGGTTTCCGCCATTTTGTGGGCGTGGCAGTTTCCCGATTTTGCCCATCTTCGAACTTAACCTTCTTATGGAGCCCAGGAATACGTGTACCAAGTTTCATCATGATATCTCAACTTTTACTCAAGTTACAGCTTGACTGACAGACGGACGGACGGACAGACGGACATCCGTATTTCGACTCTACTCGTCACCCTGATCACTTTGGTATATATAACCCTATATCTGACTCTTTTAGTTTTAGGACTTACAAACAACCGTTATGTGAACAAAACTATAATACTCTCCTTAGCAACATTGTTGCGAGAGTATAAAAAAGCCAGGGTGCAGCTTCCTTCTGCCATTTCTTCCGTAAAATTTAGTGTTTCTGACGTTTTTTGTTAGTCGGTTAACGCACTTTTAGTGATTTTCAACATAACCTTTGTATGGGAGGTGGGCGTGGTTATTATCCGATTTCTTCCATTTTTGAACTGTACATATGTATATGGAAATGCCTGAAGGAAACGTCTCTATAGAGTTTGATTGACATAGCTATAGTAGTATCCGAGATATGTACAAAAAGCTTAGTAGGGGGTGGGGCCACTCCCACTTTTCCAAAAAAAAAAATAACTTCCAAATATGCCCCTCCCTAATGCGATCCTTTGTGCCAAATTTCACTTTAATATCTTTATTTATGGCTTAGTTATGACACTTTGCAGGTTTTAGGTTTTCACCATTTTGTGGGCGTGGCAGTGAGCCGATTTTGCCCATCTTCGAACTTAACCTTCTTATGGAGCCAAGAAATACGTGTACCAAGTTTCATCATGATATCTCAATTTTTGCACGGACGGACGGACGGACAGACAGACATCCGGATTTAAACTCTACTCGTCACCCTGATCACTTTGGTATATATAACCCTATATCTGACTCTTTTAGTTTTAGGGCTTACAAACAACCGATATGTGAACAAAACTATAATACTCTCCTTAGCAACTATTATAATAGGGATTCATTAGAAGCAGAGAGTGCGGCTAGGATTCAGGATTCAAAAGGCCTATGCCGAGAAACTATATTTAAATTAATAAAACAACAATTAAAGGCTCCACCAGCCATATAACAAAAATATATTGAAACCACCGCAAGGGAGACCGGTTTATATTAAAGCTTAATTCTGCGATTCTGAACTCCAGACCTTCCAGAATAAAAAAGCACCTCTTCCTAGAAGGGATAAAATAAAAATAATTAACCAAAAAGACGGTTATACATAAATTAAGGCTTGTACAGCCAATAAATTAAAGAAAAAATTAAATGAACTCCAGACCCTCCAGAATAGAAGAGCCTCCTTTCTTAAGGAAGGGATCACAAAAAAATTATCTCAAATTATTACGGATGTGGTGAAAATAATCACCTTATAAAAATAACAAAAAAATCAGAAACACTGAAAATAAGACAAAATGGCTAACGGTGACGCTTTGACCGTAGACTTAATAACTCGCCTTATTGCTGACAGTAATAAAGCTTTCGTGAGGAAGTAGAGCAATTACGCTCACAAATAGTAGTGAATACTAATAGTGCAACCGATTTTCTAACACAAACAATAGATGATAATATAGTATGTCAAGAATCATTAGACGTACCTGAATTTACTGGTAGGATGAATTTATATGTATGTTAGTTGGGGAGGGGCAGCGCTTAACGCTATGAGCCTATACGTGAAGGGCGGTAGAAAATACTTTGCTGCACTCACAATATTTCGAAATGAAATAACGCATGATGGAAACGATGCATTAACAAACCATGGAACAGTACACAATTTCGATGCAATTCTATCTCGTTTAGACTTTGCATATGCGGGCAAACATCCTATACATATAATCGAACAGGAACTAAGCATCTTAAGGCAAGGTACAATGTCGGTTGCAGAATATTGCAATCTCGTCAACAAAAAATTTACCCTGTTAATAAATAAAACAATTATGACACACGGAAATAACGCAGACCTAACAAAAGAATTAAACAAAAAGAATAGAGAACATGCCTTACGAATTTTTATATCAGGACTAAATACCCCACTAAGAGACATAATATTTTCTTTAAATCCACAAGATTTACCTGATGCTTTAGCAAAAGCTTAGGAACTAGAATCAAATAACCAAAGAGCCCGGTTTGCACAAAATTTCATGTATGATAGAAACAAGTCAAAGCCAATCTATACAAGCAATCTTAAATTCCTAAAGGCTGTAGTCGATACGGGAGCAACGTCGTGCTACAATAAGCCTGCGGTTTACAAAAATAAAAACGAATTAGCCATTTATAAGCACGTAAAAGTGTGAACCATTATCAAATTTCACCACATAATAACCATATTTGGAGTCGAAGAAATCTTCTATGAAATAGAGGGATTAGAATCGGATCTCCGTTTGGGATACAATTTCCTTAAAAAGATTGACGCACTTATCGATGTGTACAATGGGAAAATTAATTATATGGTAAAGACTAACATGGAAACGAAAGTATGAACATTTATTTTGAAAACAAAACTAAGGAGCAAGAAGCTTCCAAAAACTAGCCGAGAAAAGTACCGGAAATACTAAAAGTGAAAGAAATATTAAAATTGTGGAACAAACAAGTTCTGCACCGCCAGCCGAAGATTTTACAGGCAATATTATATTAAACAAATTTATTTTGGAACAAAAAGGTTCCAAAACGCTAACTGAAGATTTATACCAGAATAATGAAACAAATAATCATAAAAAAAATATTGTGGAACGAAAAAGTTCTACAAAGCCAGCCAAAGATTTTACCGGCAATATTTTATTTAAAGATGTTATTTTGAGATAAAAAGCTGAAGATTTATACCAGCAGGATGAAAATAGTAATTATAAAGAAAATATTGTATAACGAAAATGTTCTACAACGCCAGCCGATGAATTTGCCGGCAACATGAATGATGACTATTCGATATTGGGTGAAAGAGGCTCAGAAATGAATGACGATAATGATTATTATTCGGAAAGAATTCCGAAAAGTAAAATACTGAAAATCAGGATGAAAAATTAACTGAAAATAAAAAAAAAAATAAAAGAAAAATTGCTCAAGTGCATTGAATATCAATACAAGCTTTCCCTTCATGACAAATGTAAAAGCGGAAATAAGAATGAAAACTGAGGATCCAATATGGAGCAGACAATATCCATATCCCTTATCTGTAAACTCGATTGTTAATGAAGAAATAAATAAAATGATTAACGATAATATAATAAGACCTAGTAAAAGTTCATATCACTCACCAATTTGGGTAGTTGCAAAAAAAGGGTACAAATGACAATGAAACACCGAAACTTAGAATTGTAATTGACTACAAAAAAATTAATGAGCATACAATTTCTGATCGTTATCCGATTCCAGATACAAACGTAATACTATCTAATCTAGGCAAAGTAAAATATTTTTGAACCATTGATCTAGAATAAGGATTTCATCAAATTTTAATGACAGAAAATGATATTGAGAAAACAGATGTTTGCGTTAATAATGGGATATATGAATTTATGAGGACGACTTTGGGTTAAAAAAATGCCCCCTAGAATTTTTCAGAGAGCACGGACGATATATTGCGAGAACATATAGGAAAAAATCTGTCACGCTGGATGATATAATTATTTTTTCGAAAAATGTAACTCAACACTTAAAGGATTTGGAAACAATTACAAAAATATTGAAAAATGCTAATATGAAAATTTCATTAGAAAAATCAAAATTTTTCTCGGAAGAAATAGAGTGTTTGGTATATAGTAGCTCAAAATGTCATCAAAACAGATACAAATAAAATTAAATTAATCTTAAACTATCCAATACCAAAAAGTTTGCGAGCATTAAGAGGATTCTTGGGACTTGCAGGATATTATCGTAAGTTCGTTAAAGACTATGCTGTGATAGCCAAACCTTTGACAAAATAACTATCAGGAGAAACCGGGAGGATTTCTAAAAATAAATCGAAAAAAATTAAATAACTCTAGAAGAGGAAGGAATATCTGTTTTGAATAAATTAAAAAAACTATTGGCTTCAGAAATGGAATTGATACAGCCTTACTACTCAAAAACATTTGTATTAACTACCGATGCATCTAACGTTGCAATGGGTGCGGTACTATCGCAAGGAGGTAAGGGGGTAACCAATTTCTTTCATTTCAAAAACGCCTAATGAAACAGAAAGAAATTATGCAACTAATGAAAATGAGCTTTATGACATTGTTTGGGCACTAAAATATCTACGAAATTACGTCTATGGTGTAACCAATTTGGAAGTACATACTCATCACCAACCATTTGCTTTATCACCCCGCAATCCTAATCCAAAAATGAAAAGATGGCACGCAATTAAAAAAGAATTTTCTCCAAAATTTGTATACCAACCCGGTATATCCAATATTGTAGCTGACGCATTGTCGCGTCTTGAATTATATAACATTTCCTATGATTCCCAGAGTCAGGAATCCCAACATTCAGTACAGAGTAGTGAAAGCGTTCAAATACAAGAAACACAAAACCCATAAATCAATTTAAACAACAAATAATATGTGTAAGAACAGATTTACAGTCCATGAGTTAATTGAAACCTTTGGAAATAAAAGGCATTTAATAGAATTTGATACAGTAGAAAATTTATTAATAATTTAGAAAGAATATATTCAGCCAGAGCTGGTGACGGGTATTCACTGCACTTTGAAGATTTGCAAGAAACTCTCAAACAAACTTTTCAGAACAAATTTGTATTTACAAAACTTTTCCCAATGGATATTATTAATAGAGCAAATCAGTACGGAATTAGTATTAATCGAACAACCCCAAAATAGAGCTCATCGAAGCTATAATGAAAATATTAAACAAATATAAAAATTTTATTACTGGCCAGAAATGAGGAAAAAGAAATGAAAGATTATGTTCGAAATTGTATGATATGCAAATAAAAATAAATATGATCGCCATCCCAAGAAAATACCAATAGGTAAAACCCCAATCCAAGAAAAAGAAGGGGAACAACTTCGTTTAGACATTTTCTACGCACAGAAACTAAAATTTCTCACATGTGTAGACGCTTATTCAAAATGTTTAATGTTAAAACATATAGAAGATAAATCAAATATCGAAGAAAATGTTTTAGAATTTGTTTGTAATTTTATTTAGCTAGGAGGCCGCTTAGACAACGACTACATGAGCTCTCGACTCTCAACACCAACATGACAACATCAACTAATATGAATTAAAAGATTGCTCAGTAGTAGTTCATATATCTGTCTATTTTATTGAATATAGAAAAAATGAAAATCATGTCCATAGGTCGCTCCGTTTCATAACGGGGCATCTCGACAGGATAGAATTTATAGAATACTAACTGTCAAACGTATTGCTATTGACATTGCCAAATCTGTATGTGGGCATTTGCTATCATAATATAATCATTTGCGCAAACGTGTAGGGTAGGCTCTTGAATATTTTATTTAATCACTTGCGAAATGACGTCGGGTAGGTAGCTGATGTAACGCACGTTTTGAGCTTTGAACTCCTTAAATCTTTTTATGTTGAAATTAAAAAAAGGATAAAGATCCTTTTTTACAAATGTATTTGAAAAATAAGATAATACGAAAAGGAGAAAGATCCTTTTTTACAAATGGATATCTAGGAAAAATAAGAATTCATATTTTGGACTACTATATAATAATTGTGCTTAAGCATTCCCATATAAACAATGTAATATTTATTTTATATTCATTTGTGGTTTTGCGCGCTATAGATGAGCATTACTTACGCCTCTTTTACACTACTCGCGAAGTTAAACGTATTTCTCAAAGCAAAACAATGTCGGAAGTAAAAAAGAAGAGACGGCAATACTGTGCGGAATACATTGAATTCGGATTCATTGAAAATCCCACAAACCCATCCTTGCCTTTGTGTTTTCTATGTCTAAAAACATTTTCGAATGAAGCAATGAAGCCTTCAAGACTGCAAGATCATTTGAATAAAATGCACCCAGATAAGAGAACAAAAAAGGGAGCATTTTTTTCAAGACCTAGAGAAGAAGCATAATACTCAGCCAAGTGTAGCAAAACTATTTTCGGCGGCTGCTAAAACAAGATGACGACGGACTTCGAGCTTCGGGCAATATCTCTTTGTTAATTGCTCAAAAAAGGGAAACCACATAACATCGGAGAAGAGTTAATATTGCCAGCAATAAATGAAGTAATAACTACCGTGCTTCATAAACCGGCCGCAGATATTATCCGAAAAATTCCTTTGAGTAATAATTCTGTGCAAAGACGAATTGATGAAATGGCTGAAAACATTGAAAAATCATTGTACGTTCACCTGAGGTCAAGTCAATTTTCAATTCAGCTGGATGAGTTCACTTTACCAACTAATGAAGCATTGTTGTTGTCCGTGAGTTTTATTAAAGATGAGAAAATATGTGTGAAGAACTATTATTTGATAGAAATTTAGAGACCGATACAAAAGGCGAAACCATATTCAATATATCGGAAAAGTTTTGCGATGAGAAAGAAATTCCTTTGAAAAATATTATTTCAGCTACATGGATGACGCCCGGGTATGACAGGGTGCCATAAAGGCTTCATAGCGTACTTAAAAAATTTTCCGAATTTATCAGTATCATGCAGTAACGACGGATTGTTTGACTACTGCCAACATTTGGAAAACCTCCACATTGACTTCACCGAACGATACCAGGACATTTTGAACTTGGAAATACCAGACTGGGTGTTGGATCCGTTTTCAAATGTCAACACAGCAATGTCACCTCAGCTGGAAGAAGAACTTATAGAATTGACAACAAACGAGGAAGTAAAAATCAAGTTCAAAAATGGTTACCAAGAATTTTGGCTACAAAAACCTATCTCGCAATTGTACCCTGGATTATGGTCAATCGTTCAACGATTCTTGATAGCATTCCCATCGTCATATTTGTGTGAACGTGGATTTAGTGCAGTGACAACACTGCTTACTAAAAAGAGAAATCGTTTGCTTGTTACCGAACGTGGCGACTTGCGAGTGTTCTTGAGTAAATTGGAACCTGATATTAACAAACTTATTAAACAGCATCAGATTCATCCTTCACATTAGTTTTTATATATGGATCGATTATTTTAGTTTTATTTTTAATAAGAGAATATCTGTTTTAATACTACAAAGTTGTGTTTCAATAACCATTCTTATTCGCAGGTGGAGCCCGTAAGAATTAAGTTGAGACCTAAGCGCCGTTGTATGTTACCTACTGCGCTCTGGTTTCAAGTTGCTGGTTATAGTAAAAATTTCGTTTAGAATTCTCTGTTAATATACATATACATATAGGTCACAATAATTAATTTGAAGTTATAGTGGTTTTTAAATAGGTGAAAAAATGGGGCGCTAAAAAAATATTTATTCTCAAAGGGCGGTAGACAAAATAAGTTTGGGAACCATCATGATAGACTATACCCGTCAAGACTACGTACTTATCGAAAATGGAGATGTTTCCATTTATGAGGAGTACGGGGGACCTATTTCACATTATTAATTTATTTTATTTTGAAAACACAATAGCAGACGAAAATATAAATGTTTCCAGTAATAACGAACAAACACGACAGCCTAGGAATTATTACACAGGAAACAGAATCTGAAGTTTTTTAATTGAAACTTTATTAGAACAATTAAAACAAAACCATGTTATGCAAAAAAGGGGGATAAATGAATTAGCAACACTTCGGAAATGGATAGCTGGAACACCAGGTCATGATGATTTTGTAAAAATTAATGTCAAATTGGACGAACTAGTAATAAGTAACAAAAAAAACACAAAAAATTCAAAAATTTTTTTAAATAATAACAGAATTAACGACACAGTAAATAATATTAAACGATACCACAAACATGAAAATTAAAAGAAAACGAAGTCAATATGTTATACATGAACTGCAAAATTTAATAAAAGCAATAACTTTTGGTAAAATTGGAGTTTTAAATCCAAAATTTTTACATTTTGATGAACTAAACAACATAACATATTTAATGGACATTTCTAAATTTAAAATAGCCCAAAAAGGACATAATTATAATTTATAAAAATACCCTTAAATTAGAACTAAATATGTAAGTACTATGATCTAAATTTAGCCTATAGCTCAATTAGATGGTAATAGGATGTTTTATTGACCAGAACATAAATATTTTTTTTAATATTCAAAAATTTTAAAACAGAAATTTCAAAAAACTCGTTGTAAGCTAAATAAAAAAGCACATCTTTGTCAGAAATTTTAAAACAAAAAAAAAGGAAATGTAAAAATTAAGAGAAAAATATTTGAAAATTGAAGAAATTAAACCTGGAGCGATATTAGTTTCAGGAAAAAATATTGTAGACAATCAAACATTGATTGGAAACATATTTAATAACATTTTGAAAAAATACTGTCATAAATAACCAAACCTTGAAAAACATTGAAAAAAAACTGGGAATTATCTTAAAAAGAACCAATATATAACATTTTAAATTTAGAATATATCAACAACTAATAAACTGTTAAAATTAGATAATGCAAACATTTTAGCAGAAACCGGAACAGAACATCGCAGTCCATTCATTTTTTATACTCTCCAACAAAGTTGCTAAAGAAGTATTATAGTTTTTTCCTCGGTTGTTTGTAGGTCTAAAACTAAAAAGTCAGAAAAGGGTTTTATATACCAAAGTGATCAGGGTGACGAGTAGAGTCGAAAACCGGATGTCTGTCTGTCCGTCCGCCCGTGCAAGCTGTCGGAAAAAATTTTAGATATCAGTGAAACTTGCTACACGTATTTCTTGGCTTAAGAAGGTTAAGTTCGAAGATGGGCAAAATCGGCCCACTGCCACGCCCACAAAATGGTGAAAAACCAAAAAACTATAAAGTGTCATAACTAAGCCAAAAATAAAGATATTAAAGTGAAATTAGGCACAAAGGATCGCATTAGGGAGGGGCATATTTGGACGTATTTGTTTTGGAAAAGTGAGCGTGGCCCCGCCCCTACTAAGTTTTTTGTACATATCTCGGAAACTACTATAGCTATGTCAACCAAACTCTATAGAGACGTTTCCTTCAGGCATTTCCATTTTGTACATATGTACAGTTCAAAAATGGAAGAAATCGGATAATAACCACGCGCACCTCCCATACAAAGGTTTTGTTGAAAATCACTAAAAGTGCGTTAACCGACTAACAAAAAAAGTCAGAAACACTAAATTTTACGGAAGAAAAGGCAGACTTTTTTAAAAATTGAAAATGGGCGTGGCGTCGCCCACTTATGGACCAAAAACCATATCTCAGGAACTACTACTCTAATTAATTTTACAGCAAAATAAAAAAATATGTAAATGACGGATAATGAAATCTCGATTTTCCCCTTTTCTAGAGTATAAAATGTTCGGTGACACCCGAACTTGTTCCTTACTTTTTGGGTTTAAATTTTTTTCTAGAGAATACTTTTCATAACACATATACTACTAAAATTAAAAATCTCGCGAATTTCCCAAAGCAATCGAAAATATGCAATTTAAAAATCACGTACTGTCTGTTAGATCAAGTATATAAATTAACTCAAAATAATTGTGAATCGGGGACGATTCATTTTAGGAAGGAGATTTAAAGACAGCCTCCCCATAGCAACTTTACCATAACTGTAAATAAAATTAATCTTTTCATTTTGCAATTACACTGTCCCATAAATTAAAAATCTTAATTCATTTTTTATAATTTAAGAGCTCTATATGCTTTTTCCGTTCTGAATCCAAAAATCCATTTTTATCAAAACAATATCCCTTGCCCTCACAAAAAAAGGGATAACAATAATAATTGTAAAGAAAACAGAACGCTTAACGTTCTGCCGAAATATCTGAAACAGCTAATAATGAAATTGACCTTTCTTTGTTCATTCAATCTCTAGCTGAGGTTTTCACTAGCTTTAGCTTCAACTTTAAGTAAATAAGACCAAAATGTATAAATATTAGTATTTTGGAAAAAAAAAAATTTGATTTGTATCTGGCAATCCACTAGAACCCACGTGTTCTCATTTCATCCGTTCGTTCGCGGATATAAAAATTATTTTTTTTTAATTCCCTCGTGGGGGTTTAATTTTCACTTTTACATATACATATATTAATAGAAATA
>NW_026090085.1:0-18907 GCF_024586455.1 Bactrocera neohumeralis | reverse complement strand
AAGTAACTCAATAACGACTGCTAAATGTGTCTATACAAGAAAATCGACTTTATACCTGAATATAAGATTGTCATGTTCTTCCAAATGCATTGCCGTTATGGCTTTATGTCAACTTCAGTAAAATGAAGAAGGCCAATTAACTTAAATATTTGATGTTAATGATTTGAAGCAACTCAATATCGACTGCTAATGTGTATATACAAGAAAATCGACTTTATACCTGAATATAAGATTGTCGAATTCTCCCAAATGCACTGCCGTTATGGCTTTATGTCAACTTCAGCAAGATGAAGAAGGCTAAATAACTTAAATATTTGATGTTAATGATTTGAAGCAACTCAATATCGACTGCTAAATATGTATATACAAGAAAATCTTCTTTATACCCGATTGTCGAATTCTTCCAAATGCACTGCCGTTATCGCTTTATGTCAACTTCAGCAAGATGAAGAAGGCTAAATAACTTAAATATTTGATGTTAATGATTTGAAGCAACTCAATAACGACTGCTAAATGTGTCTATACAAGAAAATCGACTTTATACCTGAATATAAGATTGTCATGTTCTTCCAAATGCATTGCCGTTATGGCTTTATGTCAACTTCAGTAAAATGAAGAAGGCCAATTAACTTAAATATTTGATGTTAATGATTTGAGGCAACTCAATATCGACCGCTAAATGTGTTTATACAAGAAAATCGACTTTATACCTGAATATAAGATTGTCGAATTCTTCCAAATGTACTGCCGTCATGGCTTTATGTCAACTTCAGCAAGATGAAGAAGGCTAATTAACTTAAATATTTGATGTTAATGATTTGAAGCAACTCAATATCGACTGATAAATGTGTATATACAAGAAAATCGACATTATACATGAATATAAGATTGTCGAATTCTTCAAATGCACTGCCGTTATGGTTTTATGTTAACTTCAGCAAGATGAAGAAGGTTAATTAACTTAAATATTTGATATTAATGATTTAAAGCAACTCAATATCGACTGCTAAATGTGTATATACAAGAAAATCGACTTTATACCTGAATATAAGATTGTCGAATTCTTCCAAATGCACTGCCGTTATCGGTTTATGTCAACTTCAGCAAGATGAAGAAGGCTAAATAACTTAAATATTTGATGTTAATGATTTGAAGCAACTCAATATCGACTGCTAAATATGTATATACAAGAAAATCTACTTTATACCTGAATATAAGATTGTCGAATTCTTCCAAATGCACTGCCGTTATGGCTTTATGTCAACTTCAGCATGATGAAGAAGGCTAATTAACTTAAATATTTGATGTTAATGATTTGAAGCAACTCAATATCGACTGCTAAATGTGTATATACAAGAAAATCTACTTTACACCTGAATATAAATTTATCGAATTCTTCCAAATGCACTGCCATTTATGGCTTTATGTCAACTTTAGTAAGATGAAGAAGGTTAATTAACTTAAATATGTTAAATTAGTGATTTGGGGCAACTCAATATCGACTACTAAATGTGTATATACAAGAAAATCGACTTCATACCTGAATATAAGATTGTCGAATTCTTCCAAATGCACTGCCGTTATCGCTTTATGTCAACTTCAGCAAGATGAAGAAGGCTAAATAACTTAAATATTTGATGTTAATGATTTGAAGCAACTCAATATCGACTGCTAAATATGTATATACAAGAAAATCTTCTTTATACCCGATTGTCGAATTCTTCCAAATGCACTGCCGTTATCGCTTTATGTCAACTTCAGCAAGATGAAGAAGGCTAAATAACTTAAATATTTGATGTTAATGATTTGAAGCAACTCAATATCGACTGCTAAATGTGTATATACAAGAAAATCGACTTTATACCTGAATATAAGATTGGTCGAATTCTTCCAAATGCACTGACGTCTTGGCTTTATGTCAACTTCAGTAAAATGAAGAAGGCTAATTAACTTAAATATTTGATGTTAATGATTTGAAGACACTCAATATCGTCTGCTAAATGTGTATATACAAGAAAATCGACTTTATACCTGAATATAAGATTGTCATGTTCTTCCAAATGCATTGCCGTTATGGCTTTATGTCAACTTCAGTAAAATGAAGAAGGCCAATTAACTTAAATATTTGATGTTAATGATTTGAAGCAACTCAATATCGACTGCTAATGTGTATATACAAGAAAATCGACTTTATACCTGAATATAAGATTGTCGAATTCTCCCAAATGCACTGCCGTTATGGCTTTATGTCAACTTCAGCAAGATGAAGAAGGCTAATTAACTTAAATATTTGATGTTAATGATTTGAAGCAACTCAATATCGACTGATAAATATGTATATACAAGAAAATCCACTTTATACCTGAATATAAGATTGTCGAATTCTTCCAAATGCACTGCCGTTTATTGCTTTATGTCAACTTCAGTAAGATGAAGAAGGTTAATTAACTTAAATATGTTAAATTAGTGATTTAGGGCAACTCAGTATCGACTACTAAATGTGCATATACAAGAAAATCGACTTTATACCTGAATATAAGATTGTCGAATTCTTCCAAATGCACTGCCGTTGTGGCTTTATGTCAACTTTAGTAAGATGAAGGAGGTTAATTAACTTAAATATGTTAAATTAGTGATTTCGAGCAACTCAGTATCGACTACTAAATGTGTATATACAAGAAAATCGACTTTATACCTGAATATAAGATTGTCGAATTCTTCCAAATGCACTGCCGTTATGGCTTTATGTCAACTTCAGCAAGATGAAGAAGGCTAATTAACTTAAATATTTGATGTTAATGATTTGAAGCAACTCAATATCGACTGATAAATATGTATATACAAGAAAATCTACTTTATACCTGAATATAAGATTGTCGAATTCTTCCAAATGCACTGCCGTTATTGCTTTATGTCAACTTTAGTAAGATGAAGGAGGTTAATTAACTTAAATATGTTAAATTAGTGATTAAGAGCAACTCAGTATCGACTACTAAATGTGTATATACAAGAAAATCGACTTTATACCTGAATATAAGATTGTCGAATTCTTCCAAATGCACTGCAGTTATGGCTTTATGCCAACTTCAGCAAGACGAAGAAGGTTAATTATCTTAAATATTTGATGTTTATGATTTGAATCAACTCAATATCGACTGCTAAATGTGTATATACAAGCAAATCGACTTTATACCTTAATATAAGATTGTCGAATTCTTCCAAATGCACTGCAGTTATGGCTTTATGCGAACTTCAGTAAAATGAAGAAGGCCAATTAACTTAAATATTTGATGTTAATGATTTGAAGCAACTCAATATCGACTGCTAAATGTGTATATACAAGAAAATCGACTTTATACCTGAATATAAGATTGTCGAATTCTTCCAAATGCACTGCCGTTATGGCTTTATGTCAACTTCAGCAAGATGAAGAAGGCTAATTAACTTAAATATTTGATGTTAATGATTTGAAGCAACTCAATATCGACTGATAAATATGTATATACAAGAAAATCTACTTTATACCTGAATATAAGATTGTCGAATTCTTCCAAATGCACTGCCGTTATTGCTTTATGTCAACTTTAGTAAGATGAAGGAGGTTAATTAACTTAAATATGATAAATTAGTGATTTAGCGCAACTCAATATCGACTACTAAATGTGTATATACAAGAAAATCGACTTTATACCTGAATATAAGATTGTCGAATTCTTCCAAATGCACTGCCGTTATGGCTTTATGTCAACTTCAGTAAGATGAAGAAGGTTAATTAACTTAAATATTTGATGTTAATGATTTATATACAAGAAAATCGCAACTCAATATCGACTGCTAAATGTGTATATACAAGAAAATCGACTTTTTATACCTGAATATAAGATTGTCGAATTCTTCCAAATGCACTGCCGTTATGGTTTTATGTCAACTTCAGCAAGATGAAGAAGGCTAATTAACTTAAATATTTGATGTTAATGATTTGAAACAACTCAATATCGACTGCTAAATGTGTATATACAAGAAGGTCCATTTTATACCTGAATATAAGATTGTCGAATTTTTCCAAATGCACAGCCGTTATGGCTTTATGTCAACTTCAGCAAGATGCAGAAGGCCAGTTACCTTAAATATTTGATGTTAATGATTTGAAGAAATGCAATATCTATTTCTAAATATGTATATACAAGAAAATTCTTTATACCTGATTGTCGAATGCACTGCCGTTATGGCTTTATGTCAACTTCAGCAAGATGAAGAAGGCTAATTAACTTAAATATTTGATGTTAATGATTTGAAGCAACTCAATATCGACTGCTAAATGTGTATATACAAGAAAATCGACTTTGTGCCTGAATATAAGATTGTCGAATTCTTCCAAATGCACTGCCGTTATGGCTTTATGTCAACTTCAGCAAGCTGAAGAAGGTTAATTAACTTAAATATTTGTTGTTAATGATTTGAAGAAATTCAATATCTATTGCTAAATATGTATATACAAGAAAATCTAATTATACCTGATTGCTAAATTGTATATTCAACTCCAAAAAATCGACTTTGATATGATTTAAAGCACCTTTATAAGGACTTTAAGATTGTCGAATTCAAAATGCACTGCCGCTATGGCTTTATGTCAACTTCAGCAAGATGAAGAAGGTTAATTATCTTAAATATTTGATGTTAATGATTTAAAGCAACTCAATATCGACTGCTAAATGTGTATATACAAGAAAATCGACTTTATACCTGAATATAAGATTGTCGAATTCTTCCAAATGCACTGCCGTTATGGCTTTATGATCAACTTCAGCAAGATATAAGAAGGTTAATTATCTTAAATATTTGATGTTAATGATTTGAAGCAACTCAATATCGACTACTAAATGTGTATATACAAGAAAACCGACTTTATACCTGAATATAAGATTGTCGAATTCTTCCACATGCACTGCCGTTATGGCTTTATGTCAACTTCAGCAAGACGAAGAAGGTTAATTATCTTAAATATTTGATGTTTATGATTTGAATCAACTCAATATCGACTGCTAAATGTGTATATACAAGAAAATCGACTTTATACCTGAATATAAGATTGTCGAGTTCCTCCAAATGCACTGCCGTTATGGCTTTATGTCAACTTCAGCAAGATGAAGAAGGCTAATTAACTTAAATATTTGATGTTAATGATTTGAAGCAACTCAATATCGACTGCTAAATGTGTATATACAAGAAAATCGACTTTATACCTGAATATAAGATTGTCGAATTCTTCCAAATGCACTGCCGTTATGGCTTTATGTCAACTTCAGCAAGATGAAGAAGGTTAATTATCTTAAATATTTGATGTTAATGATTTGAATCAACTCAATATCGACTGCTTAATGTGTATATGCAAGAAAATCGACTTTATACCTGAATATAAGATTGTCGAATTCTTCCAAATGCACTGCAGTTATGGCTTTATGCCAACTTCAGCAAGATGAAGAATGTTAATTATCTTAAATATTTGATGTTAATGATTTGAATCAACTCAATATCGACTGCTAAATGTGTATATACAAGAAAATCGACTTTATACCTGAATATAAGATTGTCGAATTCTTCCAAATGCACTGCCGTTATGGCTTTATGTCAACTTCAGTAAAATGAAGAATGTTAATTAACTTAAATATTTGATGTTAATGATTTGAAGCAACTCAATATCGACTGCTAAATGTGTATATACAAGAAAATCGACTTTATACCTGAATATAAGATTGTCGAATTCTTCCAAATGCACTGCCGTTATGGCTTTATGTCAACTTCAGTAAGATGAAGAATGTTAATTAACTTAAATAAGTGAAGTAAATGATTTGAAGAAACTCAATATCGATTGCTAAATGTGTATATACAAGAATATCGGCTTTATACCTGAATATAAGATTGTCAAATTCTTCCAAATGCACTGCCGTCAGGGCTTTATGTCAACTTCAGTAAAATGAAGAATGTTAATTAACTTAAATAAGTGAAGTAAATGATTTGAAGCAACTCAATATCGATTGCTAAATGTGTATATACCAGAAAATCGACTTTATACCTGAATATAAGATTGTCGAATTCTTC
Source organism: Bactrocera neohumeralis (assembly GCF_024586455.1). Lineage (NCBI taxonomy): Eukaryota > Metazoa > Arthropoda > Insecta > Diptera > Tephritidae > Bactrocera > Bactrocera neohumeralis. The sequence continues at coordinate 12,808 of NW_026090085.1, read as the reverse complement.
CAAATGCACTGCCGTCATGGCTTTATGTCAACTTCAGTAATATGAAGAATGTTAATTAACTTAAATATTTGATGTTAATGATTTGAAGCAAATCAATATCGACTGCTAAATGTGTATATACAAGAAAATCTACTTTACACCTGAATATAAGATTGTCAAATTCTTCCAAATGCACTGCCGTCAGGGCTTTATGTCAACTTCAGTAAAATGAAGAATGTTAATTAACTTAAATATTTGATGTTAATGATTTGAAGCAACTCAATATCGACTGCTAAATGTGTATATACAAGAAAATCGACTTTATACCTGAATATAAGATTGTCGAATTCCTCTAAAATTTACTGCCGTTATGGCTTTATGTCAACTTCAGTAAGATGAAGAAGGTTAATTAACTTAAATATTTGATGTTAATGATTTGAAGCAACTCAATATCGACTGCTAAATGTGTATATACAAGAAAATCGACTTTATACCTGAATATAAGATTGTCGAATTCTTCCAAATGCACTGCCGTTATGGCTTTATGTCAACTTCAGTAAGATGAAGAAGGTTAATTAACTTAAATATTTGATGTTAATGATTTGAAGCAACTCAATATCGACTGCTAATGTATGTGTATATACAAGAAAATCGACTTTATACCTGAATATAAGATTGTCGAATTCTTCCAAATGCACTGCCGTTATGGCTTTATGTCAACTTCAGCAAGATGAAGAAGGTTAATTATCTTAAATATTTGATGTTAATGATTTGAAGCAACTCAATATCGACTGCTAAATGTGTATATACAAGAAAATCGACTTTATACCTGAATATAAGATTGTCGAATTCTTCCAAATGCACTGCCGTTATGGCTTTATGTCAACTTCAGTAAGATGAAGAAGGTTAATTAACTTAAATATTTGATGTTAATGATTTGAAGCAACTCAATATCGACTGCTAAATGTGTATATACAAGAAAATCGACTTTATACCTGAATATAAGATTGTCGAATTCTTCCAAATGCACTGCCGTTATGGCTTTATGTCAACTTCAGTAAGATGAAGAAGGTTAATTAACTTAAATATTTGATGTTAATGATTTGAAGCAACTCAATATCGACTGCTAAATGTGTATATACAAGAAAATCGACTTTATACCTGAATATAAGATTGTCGAATTCTTCCAAATGCACTGCCGTTATGGCTTTATGTCAACTTCAGTAAAATGAAGAAGGTTAATTAACTTAAATATTTGATGTTAATGATTTGAAGCAAATCAATATCGACTGCTAAATGTGTATATACAAGAAAATCGACTTTTAACCTGAATATAAGATTGTCAAGTTCTTCCAAATGCACTGCCATTATGGCTTTATGTCAACCTAAGTAAGATAAAGGAGGTTAATGAACTTAAATATGTTAAATTAGTGATTTAGGGCAACTCAATATCGACTACTAAATGTGTATATACAAGAAAATCGACTTTATACCTGAATATAAGATTGTCGAATTCTTCCAAATGCACTGCAGTTATGGCTTTATGTCAACTTCAGCAAGATGAAGAAGGTTAATTAACTTAAATATTTGATGTTAATGATTTGAAGCAACTCAATATCGACTGCTAAATGTGTATATACAAGAAAATCGACTTTATACCTGAATATAAGATTGTCGAATTCTTCCAAATGCACTGCCGTTATGGCTTTATGTCAACTTCAGTAAAAGATGAAGAAGGTTAATTAACTTAAATATTTGATGTTAATGATTTGAAGCAACTCAATATCGACTGCTAAATGTGTATATACAAGAAAATCGACTTTATACCTGAATATAAGATTGTCGAATTCTTCCAAATGCACTGCCGTTATGGCTTTATGTCAACTTCAGCAAGATGAAGAAGGTTAATTAACTTAAATATTTGATGTTAATGATTTGAATCAACTCAATATCGACTGCTAAATGTGTATATACAAGAAAATTGACTTTATACCTGAATATAAGATTGTCGAATTTTTCCAAATGCACTGCAGTTATGGCTTTATGTCAACTTCAGTAAAATGAAGAAGGTTAATTAACTTAAATATTTGATGTTAATGATTTGAAGCAACTCAATATCGACTGCTAAATGTGTATATACAAGAAAATCGACTTTATACCTGAATATAAGATTGTCGAATTCTTCCAAATGCACTGCCGTTATGGCTTTATGTCAACTTCAGCAAGATGAAGAAGGTTAATTAACTTAAATATTTGATGTTAATGATTTGAAGCAACTCAATATCGACTGCTAAATGTGTATATACAAGAAAATCGACTTTATACCTGAATATAAGATTGTCGAATTCTTCCAAATGCACTGCCGTTATGGCTTTATGTCAACTTCAGCAAGATGAAGAAGGTTAAGTAACTTAAATATTTGATGGTAATGATTTGAAGTACTCAATATCGACTGCTAAATGTGTATATACAAGAAAATCGACTTTTTACCTGAATATAAGATTGTCGAATTCTTCCAAATGCACTGCCGTTATGGCTTTATGTCAACTCGGGTAAGATGAAGAAGGTTAATTAACTTAAATATTTGATGTTAATGATTTGAAGCAACTCAATATCGACTGCTAAATGTGTATATACAAGAAAATCGACTTTATACCTGAATATAAGATTGTCGAATTCTTCCAAATGCACTGCCGTTATGGCTTTATGTCAACTTCAGCAAGATGAAGAAGGTTAATTATCTTAAATATTTGATGTTAATGAATTGAAGCAACTCAATATCGACTACTAAATGTGTATATAAAAGAAAATCGACTTTATACCTGAATATAAGATTGCCGAATTCTTCCAAATGCACTACCGTTATGGCTTTATGTCAACTTCAGCAAGATGAAGAAGGTTAATTAACTTAAATATTTGATGTTAATGATTTGAAGCAACTCAATATCGACTGCTAAATGTGTATATACAAGAAAAATCGACTTTATACCTGAATATAAGATTGTCGAATTCTTCCAAATGCACTGCCGTTATGGCTTTATGTCAACTTCAGCAAGATGAAGAAGGTTAATTATCTTAAATATTTGATGTTAATGATTTGAATCAACTCAATATCGACTGCTAAATGTGTATATACAAGAAAATCGACTTTATACCTGAATATAAGATTGTCGAATTCTTCCAAATGCACTGCCGTTATGGCTTTATGTCAACTTCAGCAAGATGAAGAAGGCTAATTAACTTAAATATTTGATGTTAATGATTTGAAGCAACTCAATATCGACTGCTAAATGTGTATATACAAGAAAATCGACTTTATACCTGAATATAAGATTGTCGAATTCTTCCAAATGCACTGCAGTTATGGCTTTATGCCAACTTCAGCAAGACGAAGAAGGTTAATTATCTTAAATATTTGATGTTTATGATTTGAATCAACTCAATATCGACTGCTAAATGTGTATATACAAGCAAACCGACTTTATACCTGAATATAAGATTGTCGAATTCTTCCAAACTGCACTGCCGTTATGGCTTTATGCCAACTTCAGCAAGATGAAGAATGTTAATTATCTTAAATATTTGATGTTTATGATTTGAATCAACTCAATATCGACTGCTAAATGTGTATATACAAGCAAACCGACTTTATACCTGAATATAAGATTGTCGAATTCTTCCAAATGCACCGCCGTTATGGCTTTATGTCAACTTCAGTAAATGAAGAAGGTTAATTAACTTAAATATTTGATGTTAATGATTTGAAGCAACTCAATATCGACTGCTAAATGTGTATATACAAGAAAATCGACTTTATACCTGAATATAAGATTGTCGAATTCTTCCAAATGCACTGCCGTTATGGCTTTATGTCAACTTCAGTAAGATGAAGAAGGTTAATTAACTTAAATATTTGATGTTAATGATTTGAGGCAACTCGATATCGACAACTAAATGTGTATATACAAGAAAATCGACTTTATACCTGAATATAAGATTGTCAAATTCTTCCAAATGCACTGCCGTTATGGCTTTATGTCAACTTCAGTAAAATGAAGAAGGTTAATTAACTTAAATATTTGATGTTAATGATTTGAAGCAACTCAATATCGACTGCTAAATGTGTATATACAAGAAAATCGACTTTATACCTGAATATAAGATTGTCGAATTCTTCCAAATGCACTGCCGTTATGGCTTTATGTCAACTTCAGTAAGATGAAGAAGGTTAATTAACTTAAATATTTGATGTTAATGATTTGAAGCAACTCAATATCGACTGCTAAATGTGTATATACAAGAAAATCGACTTTATACCTGAATATAAGATTGTCGAATTCTTCCAAATGCACTGCCGTTATGGCTTTATGTCAACTTCAGTAAGATGAAGAAGGCTAATTAACTTAAATATTTGATGTTAATGATTTGAAGCAACTCAATATCGACTGCTAAATGTGTATATACAAGAAAATCGACTTTATACCTGAATATAAGATTGTCGAATTCTTCCAAAATGCACTGCCGTTATGGCTTTATGTCAACTTCAGTAAGATGAAGAAGGTTAATTAACTTAAAGATTTGATGTTAATGATTTGAAGCAACTCAATATCGACTGCTAAATGTGTATATACAAGAAAATCGAGTTTATACCTGAATATAAGATTGTCGAATTCTTCCAAATGCACTGCCGTAATGGCTTTATATCAGCTTCAGTAAAATGTAGAAGGTTAATTAACTTAAATATTTGATGCTAATGATTTGAAGCAACTCAATATCGACTGCTAAATGTGTATATACAAGAAAATCGACTTTATACCTGAATATAAGATTGTCGAATTCTTCCAAATGCACTGCCGTTATGGCTTTATGTCAACTTCAGCAAGATGAAGAAGGTTAATTATCTTAAATATTTGATGCTAATGATTCGAAGCAACTCAATATCCACTACTAATTGTGTATATACAAGAAAATCGAATTTATACCTGAATATAAGATTGTCGAATTCTTCCAAATGCACTGCCATTATGGCTTTATGTCAACTTCAGTAAGATGAAGAAGGCTAGTTAACTTAAATATGTTAAATTAGTGATTTAAGGCAACTCAATATCGACTACTAAATGTGTATATACAAGAAAATCGACTTTATACCTAAATATAAGATTGTCGAATTCTTCAAAATTTACTGCCGTTATGGCTTTATATCAACTTCAGTAAGATGAAGAAGGTTAATTAACTTAAATATTTGATCTAATGGTTTGAAGCAACTCAATATCGACTGCTAAATGTGTATATACCAGAAAATCGAGTTTATACCTGAATATAAGGTGGTCGAATTCATCCAAATGCACTGCCGTCATGGCTTTATGTCAACTTCAGTAATATGAAGAATGTTAATTAACTTAAATATTTGATGTTAATGATTTGAAGCAAATCAATATCGACTGCTAAATGTGTATATACAAGAAAATCGACTTTATACCTAAATATAAGATATGTCAATTCTTCCAAATGCACTGCCATTATGGCTTTATGTCAACTTAAGTAAGATGAAGAAGGTTAATTAACTTAAATATGTTAAATTAGTGATTTGAAGCAACTCAATATCGACTACTAAATGTGTATATACAAGAAAATCGACTTTATACCTGAATATAAGATTGTCGAATTCTTCCAAATGCACTGCCGTTATGGCTTTATGTCAACTTCAGCAAGATGAAGAAGGTTAATTAACTTAAATATTTGATGTTAATGATTTGAAGCAACTCAATATCGACTGCTAAATGTGTATATACAAGAAAATCGACTTTATACCTGAATATAAGATTGTCGAATTCTTCCAAATGCACTGCCGTTATGGCTTTATGTCAACTTCAGTAAAATGAAGAAGGCTAATTAACTTAAATATTTGATGTTAATGATTTGAAGCAACTCAATATCGACTGCTAAATGTGTATATACAAGAAAATCGACTTTATACCTGAATATAAGATTGTCGAATTCTTCCAAATGCACTGCCGTTATGGCTTTATGTTCAGTAAGATGAAGAAGGTTAATTAACTTAAATATTTGATGTTAATGATTTGAAGCAACTCAATACCGACTGCTAAATGTGTATATACAAGAAAAACGACTTTATACCTGAATATAAGATTGTCGAATTCTTCCAAATGCACTGCCGTTATGGCTTTATGTCAACTTCGGTAAGATGAAGAAGGCCAATTAACTTAAATATTTGATGTATAATGATTTGAAGCAACTCAATATCGACTGCTAAATGTGTATATACAAGAAAATCGACTTTATACCTGAATATAAGATTGTCGAATTCTTCCAAATGCACTGCCGTTATGGCTTTATGTCAACTTCAGTAAATGAAGAAGGTTAATTAATACTTAAATATTTGATGTTAATGATTTGAAGCAACTCAATATCGACTGCTAAATGTGTATATACAAGAAAATCGACTTTATACCTGAATATAAGATTGCCGAGTTCTTCCAAATGCACTGCCGTTATGGCTTTATGCCAACTGCAGTAAAATGAAGAACGTTAATTAACTTAAATATTTGATGTTAATGATTTGAAGCAACTCAATATCGACTGCTAAATGTGTATATACAAGAAAATCGACTTTATACCTGAATATAAGATTGTCGAATTCTTCCAAATGCACTGCCGTTATGGCTTTATGTCAACTTCAGCAAGATGAAGAAGGCTAATTAACTTAAATATTTGATGTTAATGATTTGAAGCAACTCAATATCGACTGCTAAATGTGTATATACAAGAAAATCGACTTTATACCTGAATATAAGATTGTCGAATTCTTCCAAATGCACTGCAGTTATGGCTTTATGCCAACTTCAGCAAGACGAAGAAGGTTAATTATCTTAAATATTTGATGTTAATGATTTGAATCAACTCAATATCGACTGCTAAATGTGTATATACAAGAAAACCGACTTTATACCTGAATATAAGATTGTCGAATTCTTCCAAATGCACTGCAGTTATGGCTTTATGCCAACTTCAGCAAGACGAAGAAGGTTAATTATCTTAAATATTTGATGTTAATGATTTGAATCAACTCAATATCGACTGCTAAATGTGTATATACAAGAAAATCGACTTTATACCTGAATATAAGATTGTCGAATTCTTCCAAATGCACTGCCGTTATGGCTTTATGTCAACTTCAGCAAGATGAAGAAGGCTTAATTAACTTAAATATTTGATGTTAATGATTTGAAGCAACTCAATATCGACTGCTAAATGTGTATATACAAGAAAATCGACTTTATACCTGAATATAAGATTGTCGAATTCTTCCAAATGCACTGCAGTTATGGCTTTATGTCAACTTCGATAAAATGAAAAATGCTAAATAACTTAAATATTTGATGTTTATGATTTGATAAAATGTGTATACACAAGAAAATCGACTTTATACCTAAATATGAGATTATGGAATTCATCCAAATGCACTGCAATTATGGCTTTATGCCAACTTCAGCAAGACGAAGAAAGTTAATTATCTTAAATATTTGATGTTTATGATTTGAATCAACTCAATATCGACTGCTAAATGTGTATATACAAGAAAATCGACTTTATACCTGAATATAAGATTGTCGAATTCTTCCAAATGCACTGCCGTTATGGCTTTTTGTCAACTTCAGTAAAATGAAGAAGGCTAATTAACTTAAATATTTGATGTTAATGATTTGAAGCAACTCAATATCGACTGCTAAATGTGTATATACAAGAAAATCGACTTTATACCTGAATATAAGATTGGCGAATTCTTCCAAATGCACTGCCGTCATGGCTTTATGTCAACTTCAGTAAAATGAAGAAGGTTAATTAACTTAAATGTTTGATGTTAATGATTTGAAGCAACTCAATATCGACTGCTAAATGTGTATATACAAGAAAATCGACTTTATACCTGAATATAAGGTTGTCGAATTCTTCCAAATGCATTGCCGTTATGGCTTTATGTCAACTTCAGTAAAATGAAGAAGGCTAATTAACTTAAATATTTGATGTTAATGATTTGAAGCAACTCAATATCGACTGCTAATGTGTATATACAAGAAAATCGACTTTATACCTGAATATAAGATTGTCGAATTCTCCCAAATGCACTGCCGTTATGGCTTTATGTCAACTTCAGCAAGATGAAGAAGGCTAATTAACTTAAATATTTGATGTTAATGATTTGAAGCAACTCAATATCGACTGATAAATATGTATATACAAGAAAATCTACTTTATACCTGAATATAAGATTGTCGAATTCTTCCAAATGCACTGCCGTTATGGCTTTATGTCAACTTTAGTAAGATGAAGGAGGTTAATTAACTTAAATATGTTAAATTAGTGATTTAGAGCAACTCAGTATCGACTACTAAATGTGTATATACAAGAAAATCGACTTTATACCTGAATATAAGATTGTCGAATTCTTCCAAATGCACTGCCGTTATGGCTTTATGTCAACTTTAGTAAGATGAAGGAGGTTAATTAACTTAAATATGTTAAATTAGTGATTTCGAGCAACTCAGTATCGACTACTAAATGTGTATATACAAGAAAATCGACTTTATACCTGAATATAAGATTGTCGAATTCTCACAAATGCACTGCCGTTATGGCTTTATGTCAACTTCAGCAAGATGAAGAAGGCTAATTAACTTAAATATTTGATGTTAATGATTTGAAGAAATTCAATATCTATTGCTAAACGTCTATGTATATACAAGAAAACCCATTTTATACCTGAATATAAGATTGTCGAATTCTTCCAAATGCACTGCCGTTATGGTTTTATGTCAACTTCAGCAAGATGAAGAAGGCTAACTAACTTAAATATTTGATGTTAATGATTTGAAACAACTCAATATCGACTGCTAACTGTGTATATACAAGAAGGCCCATTTTATACCTGAATATAAGATTGTCGAATTCTTCCAAATGCACAGCCGTTATGGCTTTATGTCAACTTCAGCAAGATGAAGAAGGCTAGTTACCTTAAATATTTGATGTTAGTGAATTGAAGAAATGCAATATCTTTTTCTAAATATGTATATACAAGAAAATCTTCTTTATACCTGATTGTCGAATTCTTCCAAATGCACCGCCGTTATGGCTTTATGTCAACTTCAGCAAGATGAAAAAGGCTAATTAACTTAAATATTTGATTTTAATGATTTGAAGCAACTCAATATCAACTGCTAAATGTGTATATACAAGAAAATCGACTTTGTACCTGAATATAAGATTGTCGAATTCTTCCAAATGCACTGCCGTTATGGCTTTATGTCAACTTCAGCAAGCTGAAGAAGGTTAATTAACTTAAATATTTGATGTTAATGATTTGAAGAAATTCAATATCTATTGCTAAATATGTATATACAAGAAAATCTACTTTATACCTGATTGTCTAATTCTTCCGAATGCACTGCCGTTATGGCTTTATGTCAACTTCAGCAAGATGAAAAAGGTTAATTATGTTAAATATTTGATATTAATGATTTAAAGCACCTCAATATTGACTGCTAAATGTGTACATACAAGAAAATCGACTTTATACCTGAATATAAGGTGGTCGATTTCTTCCAAATGCACTGCCGCTATGGCTTTATATCAACTTCAGCAAGATGAAGAAGGTTAATTATCTTAAATATTTGATATTAATGATTTAAAGCAACTCAGTATTGACAGCTAAATGTGTATATACAAGAAAATCGACTTTATACCTGAATATAAGATTGTCGAATTCTTCCAAATGCACTGCCGTCATGGCTTTATGTCAACTTCGGTAAAAATGAAAAAGTTAATTAACTTAAACATTTGATGTTAATGATTTGAAGCAACTCAATATCGACTGCTAAATGTGTATATACAAAAAAATCGACTTTATACCTGAATATAAGATTGCCGAATTCTTCCAAATGCACTGCCGTTATGGCTTTATGTCAACTTCAGCAAGATTAAGAAGGCAATTTACTTAAATATTTGATGTTAATGATTTGAAGAAACTCAATATCGACTGCTAAATGTGTTCATACAAGAAAATCGACTTTATACTTGAATATAAGGTGGACGAATTCATTTAAATGCACTGCCGTCATGGCTTTATGTCAACTTCAGCAAAATGAAGAAGGCTAATTAACTTAAATGTTGGATGTTAATGATTTGAAGCAACTCAATATACAATATAAAATTGTCGAATTCTTCTAAATGCACTGCCGTCATGGCTTTATGTCAACTTCAGCAAGATAAAGAAGGTTAATTATCTTAAATATTTGATGTTAATGATTTAAAGCAACTCAATATCGACTGCTAAATGTGTATATACAAGAAAATCGACTTTATACCTGAATATAAGATTGTCGAATTCTTCCAAATGCACTGCCGTTATGGCTTTATGTCAACTTCAGCATGATGAAGAAGGTTAATTATCTTAAATATTTGATGTTAATGATTTGAATCAACTCAATATCGACTGCTAAATGTGTATATACAAGAAAATCGACTTTATACCTGAATATAAGATTGTCGAATTCTTCCAAATGCACTGCAGTTATGGCTTTATGCCAACTTCAGCAAGACGAAGAAGGTTAATTATCTTAAATATTTGATGTTTATGATTTGAATCAACTCAATATCGACTGCTAAATGTGTATATACAAGCAAACCGACTTTATACCTAAATATAAGATTGTCGAATTCTTCCAAATGCACTGCAGTTATGGCTTTATGCCAACTTCAGCAAGATGAAGAAGGTTAATTATCTTAAATATTTGATGTTTATGATTTGAATCAACTCAATATCGACTGCTAAATGTGTATATACAAGAAAATCGACTTTATACCTGAATATAAGATTGTCGAATTCTTCCAAATGCACTGCAGTTATGGCTTTATGCCAACTTCAGCAAGACGAAGAAGGCTAATTAACTTAAATATTTGATGTTAATGATTTGAAGCAACTCAATATCGACTGCTAAATGTGTATAAACAAGAAAATCGACTTTATACCTGAATATAAGATTGTCGAATTCTTCCAAATGCACTGCAGTTATGGCTTTATGCCAACTTCAGCAAGACGAAGAAGGTTAATTATCTTAAATATTTGATGTTTATGATTTGAATCAACTCAATATCGACTGCTAAATGTGTATATACAAGCAAACCGACTTTATACCTGAATATAAGATTGTCGAATTCTTCCAAATGCACTGCCGTTATGGCTTTATGTCAACTTCAGCAAGATGAAGAAGGCTAATTAACTTAAATATTTGATGTTAGTGATTTGAAGCAACTCAATATCGACTGCTAAATGTGTATATACAAGAAAATCTTCTTTATACCTGAATATAAGATTGTCGAATTCTTCCAAATGCACCGCCGTTATGGCTTTATGTCAACTTCAGCAAGATGAAAAAGGCTAATTAACTTAAATATTTGATTTTAATGATTTGAAGCAACTCAATATCAACTGATTTAAATCTAAATGTGTATATACAAGAAAATCGACTTTATACCTGAATATAAGATTGTCGAATTCTTCCAAATGCACTGCCGTTATGGCTTTATGTCAACTTCAGCAAGATGAAGAAGGTTAATTAACTTAAATATTTGATGTTAATGATTTGAAGAACTCAATATCTATTGCTAAATATGTATATACAAGAAAATCTACTTTATACCTGGATATAAAATTGTCGAATTCTTCCAAATGCACTGCCGTTATGGCTTTATGTCAACTTCAGCAAGATGAAAAAGGTTAATTAACTTAAATATTTGATGTTAATGATTTAAATCAACTCAATATCGACTGCTAAATGTGTATATACAAGAAAATCGACTTTATACCTGAATATAAGATTGTCGAATTCTTCCAAATGCACTGCCGTTATGGCTTTATGTCAACTTCAGCAAGATGAAGAAGGTTAATTATCTTAAATATGTTAAACTAATGATTTAAATCAACTCAATATCGACTGCTTAATGTGTATATACAAGAAAACCGACTTTATACCTGAATATAAGATTGTCGAATTCTTCCAAATGCACGGCCGTTATGGCTTTATGTCAACTTCAGCAAGATGAAGAAGGTTAATTAACTTAAATATTTGATGTTAATGATTTGAAGCAACTCAATATCGACTGCTAAATGTGTATATACAAGAAAATCGACTTTATACCTGAATATAAGATTGTCGAATTCTTCCAAATGCACAACCGTTATGGCTTTATGTCAACTTCAGCAAGATGAAGAAGGCTAATTAACTTAAATATTTGATGTTAATGATTTAAAGCAACTCAATATCGACTGCTAAATGTATATATACAAGAAAATCGACTTTATACGTGAATATAAGATTGTCGAATGCTTCCAAATGCACTGCCGTTATGGCTTTATGTCAACTTCAGCAAGATGAAGAAGGCTAATTATCTTAAATATTTGATGTTAATGATTTGAAGCAACTCAATATCGACTGCTAAATGTGTATATAAAGAAAATCGACTTTATACCTGAATATAAGATTGTCGAATTCTTCCAAATGCACTGCAGTTATGGCTTTATGCCAACTTCAGCAAGACGAAGAAGATTAATTATCTTAAATATTTGATGTTTATGATTTGAATCAACTCAATATCGACTGCTAAATGTGTATATACAAGCAAACCGACTTTATACCTGAATATAAGATTGTCGAATTCTTCCAAATGCACTGCAGTTATGGCTTTATGCCAACTTCAGCAAGACGAAGAAGGTTAATTATCTTAAATATTTGATGTTTATGATTTATGATTT
>NW_026090084.1:0-30980 GCF_024586455.1 Bactrocera neohumeralis | reverse complement strand
GTTTAATTTCATTCAAAAAAACAACGGTTTTTTTGGTTTAACCCGATTAACCGGCCCCTTTTCTTAAAAAATTTCCTAAAAAAGCCGTGATCTCGGCGACTTGGTTTCAACAAGACTCCCCCCACCCATCTCAAGGGTTTATTGAGAGAAAATTTCGGGAGCAGCACATTTTTAACTTTTAAACCTGGTTTTACTAAATCGTATGATATCACATAAGTTTTTTTTGTGGATATAAAAACCCAAAATTTGGGACAACCCCGACAGGTTTTGGGAGAAAAAACATCCCCCATGTCTTCCCCGGGGAAATGCAAAAACGAGTTTAAAAATTGGGATCAACCGGGCCCAACCAGTCGTCCCGGGGCGCACATTTGAAACATGATTTTTAAAAAAACTGGAATTTTTTTTTTTTAAATGGTAACATTCCATTAAAAAATTTCCGTGCCCTTTTTAAAAGGGAACCCCCCGAAATGGATCCCTTTTTTATATTTTTTTTTAAATGTGTTTTGAAAAATGTTTTTTTTATGCTTTGAGAAAATTTGTTATTAAATTCACAGATGTTTTTTTTTAGCGTTCAAATTGTTAATTTTTTGAACACATCCTTTGTTTGTCCAATAAAAATTCAACATCCATATAACATACATGGGGCTAAAAAAATTTTTAAAAAGGAAGTTAAAAATGGAAGAATTTTTAAAGGAGAATCCCCCATTAGTCTCGGGGGTAAATTTGGAATAATTAGTCCCCAGCATCCATTTACATTGTACATATAAAAAAACCCAAACAATTTTTGGGTATAGTGTGAAAAATTGTTAAAATTTTTTTTAAAAAATTAGAAGAAATTGTATTGCTTTTAATAAAAAAGAGGCAAAAAAATTTGCTGGGGAGACCAAGAAGGAAAAATAACCAATTGAGGGACGTAAGTAAATGTAATTTTAGCAGAATGGGAAATAATCGAAAGTGTTTGAGGCTTGAGAACAGCTGGTACGACGAGGAGTGCCGTCTCGCCGCGGAGAGAAAACAGGCTGCCTACCTCGCAACGTTACGATCGACCGCAACACGTGCGGGATGAGATAGATAACGAGAGTTGAAGAGGGAAGCGAGACGCATTTACAGACAGAAAAAGACCGAAATGTCGACAGAGAGTATGGCGGCTAACTGAAAAGATGTGCAGAACGGATACCTTGTAGAACCCTCAAAGTGATCTAGTGACCGATGCCCAAGGCATGCTTAAATTATGGAGGAACACTTCTCCAGCCTTCTGAATGGCAGTGAACGCACAAAGCCAGGAGAAGCGCGAACCCGACTCCCAATCGATGACGATGGAGCAGACGTTCCATTACCCGACCATGAGGAAATTCGAATAGCAAATGCCCACCTGAAGAACAACAAAGCGGCGGGGGCCGATGGATTGCCGGCCGAGCTATTCAAACACGGCGGCGAAGAACTGATAAGGAGCATGCATTAGCTTCTTTGTAAAATATGGTCGGATGAAAGCATGCCCTACGATTGGAATTTAAGTGTGATATGCCCAATCCATAAAAAAGACCCCACAGTCTGCGCCAACTACCGTGAGATTAGCCTCCTCAACATCGCATATAAGGTTCTATCGAGCGTATTGTGTGAAAGATTAAAGCCCACCGTCAACAAACTCATTGGACCTTATCAGTGTGGCTTTAGACCTGGAAAATCAACCACCGACCAGATATTCACCATGCCACTGTGGATCCGCTTGTATGGAACAGCGGCCAAAAATAAAGATAAGAAATAATAAAAAAATTTAACAAATCAAACGACTATATCCAATAGCTCCCATAGGAATGATCGAAACAAACTTAATATGTTTTTTAATATAATTTTATTTTATTTTATCTTTACATTGCAGTTATATTTTAGAAAAATATTGTTTTACATATACATACATATCATCAAAATCCAATATAAAAACAATAAAAGAAAAAATTAAGGAAACAAAAAAAATTATATAGAATCATCTAGTCATTCATAAACAGATTTCAACAAAGTCGACTTGTCTTTTTTTGGAAGTTGTCTCTGCCCTGGTATAAAGGAATCAGCCAACAATATATTTGCAATAGCATTAATGACATCTGTGTTTGTTTATTGCGACACTTTCCGACAAAGTGCTGAAGTCTACATTTTTTCTCTCAATCGACACTAATGCATGCTCTATCACAGCAGAACCATGTATTAAAACCTTGTTGTGAACGGTTGCCGGCAAATAGTACCATGGATATGCTGTTATCAGATCTTTAGCTGTATCCAGCGCGTAGAGTTTAAATTTCTCCGCATTAATTTTATACCCCGATGCCATGGCTTGCAATAATGTTGCCCATCTATGAATCAAACATTCATCAATTCCTGTGATTTCGGAACTCAAGGCTGCATTAGAAAAGAATTTTCTTGCGATATTTCCATCGTTGAACGATCCTCTAACTCCATCTCTAGGTTTGTCCACTATTATACCCATTTTTTCGCGAAATTCCGTCTGAATTTTGTTTTTTCTCTCCAATATTTTACTTTTCTTCTCTGTGTCTCTTACTTGCCACATTTTGACCTCTAGTTTATATGAAACATGTAAAAAGTATTCAAAGAAGCGTATGTATGAATGCAGTGGAGATAAGCCAAATTCATAAAATGTTGTGCGAACTTTACTCAAACATTTTTTAACATCGTTCATTTCTGTTGGCCGTGCTGAACATATATAACACTTTGCAGCGGAAGATTCGCTGATCGCGTTGCACACTTTTCCATCTACCATAGTAAGGTGCCAGCTATGTGTAATAACTATTTTTCCATTAGATGCAGTTAATTGTATTGGCTTCAAAAGGCTAATTTTTTCCTTAAAATACTTCTCTTCTTTAATCGATAGTTCGGTTGTCTCTTTCTTGAATTGAAATCTGATCGGTCTACAGTAACGAGTCGATGATGGTCGGAGTTTTTCCAAATTATTTGATCATCTATTTGCGAAACTAGTTGGAGAGGTACGTATGATGTTACAAATAAGCTTCTATCGTTCAAATCACTTGATGAAAACTTCTGTTCATACTCGCTATGCCCCGTACTTCCGTCAAATCCCCATTTTCCAATTAAAGTTAGATTGCTAACTGCATTCTTAGGAATAGTTTCAATTAAGTTGGTCTGAAGCTCTATTATACTAGATGCTGTACTGTTAAGTAAGCTCTGCAATTCGACTTCCGCATGAGATTCGTCTACACAAATATTGTCTGGGTATCTACTTTTTTTGAATTTTGTATTTTTTGATAGCTTGGAAACAAATCAAAGGAAATTTTGTAGTTCACAAAATTTCTTATCAGCAAATACTGGTGTTTCGACATAGAGGTCTCCATTAAGAGTGAAATAACTTCAATGGGATCTGTTGGCAGAATCTTTTTATTCTGATGTTCATTGCGTAGAGCAGAAACAGCGGACTCATCTATTTCACTCAGTTGAGCTATACGACGTCGCTTAGTTCTCGTTGAAGAGTCAGCAAAATCCAGCCACGATGAGTACTTTCCTCCATCTGCTGCGATTTACACTGCGCGCGTTTTAACAAAATCGATTCCTCTTTATTCAGATTGCTATTGAGAACTGAAGATTTTTTGCGGTTATAATTTTTCCAAAAAGTTGAAATTGTTTTACAGATGTCCTCAACTTTTTACGACAGATCGCTCAACTCTGTAATTTAGCTGTTGTTTTGAATATTCTCCTGCACAACTGAAATCAATTTTGTCAGTTTTTCTGCTTTGATTCCGTGTTCTGTGCACCATATATTAAAAATATGCAGGCGTGTAAACACACACTTATTGGAAGAACCTACATCAAAAATTATTCAAAGGAAACATAAACAAAATTTAGATATTTATTTATTAACAGTTTTGCAAAAATATACACAGCTACAAAAGACGAAGACAGACCAACACAGCACAAGAGACAAAAGGACAACTTAAATGGCCGTAGTATTTTTACGATTATACAGACAGCTGCACATTTCTGCAGATAAGTTTAACACATTCAAACCTTAAAAGTAAGACAAACACAATGACATACAAACCAATTTCTGGATTTTCTTGAAACACAACTAAAACTTCAACTAAACATAAAAAAGACGTTCAAAAAATACACAAAATAGATACTATCGATAAAATTAGTTTTTCATGAAATACTTTACAAGGATGTTAATTATTAACATCTCGATTTAAAGTTAATACCTTCAACTTCAAAATTCATTTTAAATAATCCAATTCCGAGCACTCTTTCAAACGTTTGATCTCTTTGAAGTTCGATTTTAGTTTGAATTTAATTTGATTAATAGAAGAACCGACACACACGACCTCTTCGTCGATTTCAAAGCTGCTTTCGACAGCACGAAAAGGAGCTGCCTTTATGCCGCGATGTCTGAATTTGGTATCCCCGTAAAACAAATACAGATGTGTAAACTGACGCTAAGCAACACTAAAAGCTCCGTCAGAATCGGGAAGGACCTCTCCGAGCCGTTCGATACCAAACGAGGTTTCAGACAAGGTGATTCCCTATCGTGCGATTTCTTCAACCTGCTTCTGGAGAAAATAGTTCGAGCTGCAGAACTAAATAGAGAAGGTGTGGAAGGTGGAACGATGAGCTATACGAGATATACGACGACATTGACATAGTTCAGCGAATTAAAAGACAGCGGCTACGCTGGCTAGGTCATGTTGTCCGAATGGACGAAAACACTCTAGCTCTGAAAGTATTCGACGCTGGACCCGCCGGGGGAAGCAGAGGTAGAGGAAGACCTCCTTCCGTTGGAAGGACCAAGTGGTGAAGGATCTGGCTATGCCCGGAATATCCAATTGGCGCCACGTAGCGAAAAGAAGAAACGACTGGCGCGCTGTTGTTAACTCGGCTATAATCGCGTAAGCGGTGTCTACGCCAATTAAGAAGAAGAAGAAGTTTGAGGTTAGATGACATGGATTTGTGAGCTTTTCCTCAACTCCTATGAGTTTACGAGATTGAAAAGATACCACCAAGTGAAATAAATTGCTTAACAGAAGTACCTCTGCAAGAAACACTTAAATTGTAGGCAATTCGTAACCAAGTGTCCCGTAAAACATTTTCTGAACTTTTATGGCTTCTGATGTCTAAATGTCCAGAAACTGTTTTAAAGCATAAATCAAAAATCCACAAAAATTATATCAGCCCGGGTGTGTTTTATAATATTGGTATTAAGACACAATTACAAAAAATTGCTGAAAAGTTGACTAACTACTTCTGTGTCGGATATATCAGTATTCGCTACTGGAATTTATATAGGAAAATCCAAGCCAATTTCAATGGTCGATGTATTCGCCGGTGCAATCTTTCTTCGCGGAATACCTGGACATATTTCTCCGCTTGGTTGTTCCCATGGTAATCAAAAGGGCAAACAAAATTGAAGGCGTGTTGTCAGCTTTAGGAAAGACTGATATTAATATGATAACGCAAGTTCCCTTTGTTCGTTATGTATTTAATTGATTTAGGTTTTATCCGTAAGTTCCTTTTACGAATTATCAATAATACATCAATTTATAAGATTAAAAGAGGAGCAAAAGTTAATACTTCTACAAAACGTATAGCTTTATTTTCAATTATCACCAAAGAATTTGCACGAAAACCCAGAACGCTAGATGCAATTTTGAATTAGAAGGCTACAGAAATCTATCTCTCTATAGAACTACCTCATGATATTTTCTACCAATTTCTTGTTTATGCATTGCGCCTATAGATTGTTAATTTGGCCACAAAAATCTTAACAAGTAAGGAAGGGCTAAGTTCGAGTCCGAACATTTTGTACACTTGAAACTTGCAAAGATCAAAGACCGGGAAATTCCTTCAGTGATTCGCAAAACTTTACATTAAGTATCGGCTTTAGTATCGACCCGATTTTATCTATTATATAAACTTATAAATCAGTTAAATATGTTAGAACAATCATACAATTACGGCCCAGATATGATTCCCTCATGCTTTCTTAAGAAATGTGCCAAATATACATATATACCAACCCCTAACAAAACTATTTAACTCATCTCTTATGCAAGGCTTATTTCCATCCATATGGAAAAAGTCATTTATAATTCCTTTACATAAGAGTGGATTTAGGTCATCTATTGAAAACTATAGGGGAATAGCAAAGTTGTCTGCAATACCTAAACTTTTCGAAGCAATTATAACAGACGACATAACCTTCCGGATCTCTCCACTAATTTCTTGTTCTCAGCACGGTTTTCGTAAAGGGAAATCTACCACAACTAATTTGCTCGAATTTGTATCACATGTATCAACGGGCTTTAGGGAGAATAAGAATACTGATGTTATATATACAGATTTTAGTAAAGCTTTTGATAAAGTAAACCATTCAATTCTTTTGAATAAACTTGATCTTCTTGGTTTTCAACCAATATTTCTAAAATGGGTTGCTTCTTATCTTAGTAATAGAATTCAACAAGTCATATTTAAAGATACTTTTTCTGACATAATCAATGTTCCTTCAGGCGTTCCTCAAGGTAGCCATCTTGGTCCAATTCTGTTCTTGTTATTTATTAACGACATATCATCTGTTGTTAAGTTTTCAAAAGTTTTATTATATACTGACGATGTAAAACTTTTTAAAACATATACTTCAAACAGCGAAAGATGTCAGTTGCAAACAGACTTAAACAACCTAGTTTCTTGGTGTGATAGAAATGACATGCCATTGAACCTTAAAAAATGTAAAACGATGTGCTTTTCAGCTGTAGACCCTACCTCATACGCAATACAAAACTTTAGGTTGGAGCAAGTATGCAGTTTTGTTGATCTGGGAGTAACTATGGACCCCAAACTCAATTTTAATCTTCACCTATCTTCCACGGTTTTTAAAGCTAAAGGCGCTCTTAGTTTTGTTAAACGTTGGTCTAAAGAATTTAGAGATCCGCTTACCACAAAAATTCTTTTTACATCTCTGGTGAGGCTTATATTGGAGTATGCTTCTGTGGTTTGGAACCCTAGTTACCAAGTCCATTCGGATAAGTTAGAGTCCGTTCAAAAACATTTTTACTTTTTGCCTTAAATCATTTGCATTGGGATTCCAGTTTAAATCTTCCCCCTTACATTAACCGTTTAAAACTTATAAATCTCCCGACACTCGCTAGTCGTAGGGAGATGCTTGGTATAATATTTCTTGTAAAACTCATGAATGGGTCAGTCTGTAGCCCATCTCTCTTATCTGATATTAATTTTAACGTTCCCGCTCGCCCTACCAGGCAGTTTAGACCCTTACTTTTAAAATTTTCTAGAACAAATTTTGAGTTAAACGAACCTTTCCGCCGTATATGTCATGATTTCAATTTTCATTCCAGCACATTTGATCTAACAGACTCATTCTTTACCATTAAAAAAATTATTTTATTTACTCTTAACAAGTAACATTTAATAATTATAAACTTTAATCTAATTCTTAATTTCGGCTGTTGAAATTTTTGTTTCTGTAGCTGAGCAGCTTAAGATCGCAACGCTTAAAACTCTCTTGCCTTTTATGACTCGGCTAATTCCACTCGTTCGCGGATTGCGCCCCTCACGTCGGTTGGGCGGGAGGAGGGTAATCGTTGGGTATTATTAAACAAATGTTCCCTAGATTTCATAAAGTATCTCACATACAATCCCCAATCATTTGAAATAAAGACAGCCGGATGTCTGAAAATCCTGATATTAGTTATAAGGGAGTTAGGTCAAGTTTTCGCCCAATTTTATTATACTCTCGCAACAATGTTGCTAACGAGAGTATTATAGTTTTGTTCACATAACGGTTGTTTGTAAGTCCTAAAACTAAAAGAGTCAGATATAGGTTTATATATACCAAAGTGATCAGGACGACGAGTAGAGTCGAAATCCGGATGTCTGTCTGTCCGTCCGTCCGTCCGTCCGTGCAAGCTGTAACTTGAGTAAAAATTGATATATCATGATGAAACTTGGTACACGTATTCCTTGGCTTCATAAGAAGGTTAAGTTCGAAGATGGCCCACTGCCACGCCCACAAAATGGCGGAAACCGAAAACCTATAAAGTGTCATAACTAAGCCATAAATAAAGATATTAAAGTGAAATTTGGCACAAAGGATCGCATTAGGGAGGGACATATTTGGACGCAATTGTTTTGGAAAAGTGGGCGTGGCCCCGCCCCCTACTAAGTTTTTTGTACATATCTCGGAAACTACTATAGCTATGTCAACCAAAGTCTACAGAGTCGTTTCTTCAGGCATTTCCATATACAGTTCAAAAATGGAAGAAATCGGATAATAACCACGCCCACCTCCCATACAAAGGTTATGTTCAAAATCACTAAAAGTGCGTTAACCGACTAATAAAAAACGTCAGAAACACCAAATTTTACGGAAGAAGTGGCAGAAGGAAGCTGCACCCAGGCTTTTTTTAAAAATTGAAAATGGGAGTGGCGTCGCCCACTTATGGACCAAAAACTATATCTCGGGAACTACTATACCGATTTCAATGAAATTCGGTATATAATATTTTCTTAACAACCTGATGACATGTACGAAATATGGGTGAAATCGATTCACAACCACGCCTTCTTCCAATATAACGCTATTTTGAATTCCATCTGATGCCTTTTCTGTATAATACGAGTATATACATTAGGAACCAATGATGATGGCGGAATAAAACTTTACAAAAATACGGTATTTGAAAAATATGTAAATGACGGATAATGAAATCTCGATTATCACTTTATCATGCGAGAGTATAAAATGTTCGGTGACATCCGAACTTACCCTTCCTTACTTGTTTTTATTGAGTTATCTCACTCATTGGCCGATATAAAAACAAAAAAACAAACCTATTAACCAGATTCAACCCATTTTTTAGCACAAAGCCATACTACTATCAGGAAATATTCTCTGTGAATCTCTATCATAAATCTAACACATCGACTAATGTTTTCGGTAAAAAGTCAACTAAAAGTACTGGGATCATATATTCAGTACCCAGAGGCTTGAATAGTTTTTGTTGTTCGAATAGCAATTACCCGTCTGAAGAACAACAAAGCCGAGGGCCGGCCGAGCTACTCAAACACGGCGGCGAAGAACCCATAAGGAGCATGCATCAGCCTCTTTGTCAAATGTAAAAAAGAGGACCCCACAATCTGCGCCAACTACCGTTGTATAAGTCTCTAAAACATCGCATATAAGGTTCTATATATAGCGTATTGTGCGAAAAATTAAAGTCAACAAAATGATTGGACCTTATCAGTGTGGCATTAGACCTGGAAAATCAACAACCGAACAGATGTTCACTATGCGCCAAATCTTGGAAAAGACCCGTGAGAAGAGAATCGACACACACCATCTCTTCGTCGATTTCAAAGCTGCTTTGACAGCACGAAAAGGAGTTGCCTTTATGCCGCGATGTCTGAATTTGATATCCCCGCAAAACTAGACGTTGAACAATACCAAAAGCTCCGTCGGGATCGGGAAGGACCTCTCCGAGTCGTTCGATACCAAACGAGTTTTCAGACAAGGCGACTCCTTTAATCTGCTGCTGGAGAAAGTAATTCGAGCTGCAGAACTTAATCGAGCAGGTACAATTTTCTATAAGAGTGTACAGCTGCTGGCGTATGCCGATGACGAACAAAAAGAAAACTCCATAAGTCACTCATTATTTCCGTCCTGCTATATGGTGCAGAGGCCTGGACGATGACAACAACTGATGAGTCGACGTTGCGAGTTTTCGAGAGAAAAGTTCTGCGAAAGATTTATGGTCCTTTGTGCGTTGACCACGGCGAATATCACATTCGATGGAACGATTTAGCTGTATGAGATATACGACGCCATTGACATAG
The DNA here is from genome assembly GCF_024586455.1 of Bactrocera neohumeralis. NCBI lineage: Eukaryota > Metazoa > Arthropoda > Insecta > Diptera > Tephritidae > Bactrocera > Bactrocera neohumeralis. The sequence continues at coordinate 21,113 of NW_026090084.1, read as the reverse complement.
TTCAGAGAATCAAGAGACAGCAGCAACGCTGGCTAGGTCATGTCGTACGTATGGACGAAAACACTCCAGCTCAGAAGATATTCGACACAATATCCGCCGTGGGAAGCAGAGGAAGGGGAAGACCTCCACTCCGTTGGAAAGACCAGGGTGAGAAGAACCTGGCTTCGCTTGGAATCTCCAATTGGCGCAACTTTGCGAAAAGAAGAAGCGACTGGGGCGCTGTTGTTAACTTGGCTATAATCGCGTAAGCGGTGTCTACACCAGTAAAGAAGAAGACATTAATTGCTTCTTGATTTTTACAATCGAAAGGAAAGAATCAAATGTAATTAAAAATTGTGTTATATGGAAATTAATCGTGGCTGTAGCCCGAATTCGTCCATTTTCACACTATGACATATGTATAGGTACTAAATTTAGTCGAAATCGGTAGGTCTGTTCCCAAACTATATGATTTCACCAAAAAGTGGGCTAAGCCACACCCATCGTCCAATTTTCACACCAGCTCAATGAAGCCTCATATCACCTCTGGCGTATTTAGTTATTGATTTATTACGCATTTAGTGATTTTAACAGTACCGTTATGGGGGAGTTATCTTCCGATTTCACACTGCCAGTACTAGCTTTAATGTTTTAGGAGATATGTTTATTAAACTTGCTAGAGGGCGGGACCACACCCACTTTTTCAAAATTTTTTGCCCACAGGCAGTCCCCTATGCCAAATTGCAGCTTCATATCTTAATTTAGTGCTTAGTTATGGCACTTTATAGGGTTTCGGCTAATGGCATTTTGTGGTGGTGGAAGTGGTCCGATTATGACCATCTACAAGCTGGTATTTTTTTTATACCAAAGAACCCGCATACCAAGTTGCATCAAAATGCGGAAATTTAACGGATATAAAATTAACAAGTAAGGAAGGGCTAAGTTCGGGTGTCACCGAATATTTTATACTCTCGCATGGTAAAGTGATAATCAAGATTTCATTATCCGTCATTCAAATATTTTTCAAATACCGTATTTGTGTAAAGTTTTATTCCGCTATCATCATTGGTTCCTAATGTATATATTATACAGAAAAGGTATCAGATGGAATTCAAAATAGCGTTATATTGGAAGAAGGCGTGGTTGTGAACCGATATCACTCATATTTCGTACATGTCATCAGGGTGTTAAGAAAATATTATATACCGAATTCCATTGAAATCGGTATAGTAGTTCCTGAGATATGGTTTTTGGTCCATAAGTGGGCGGCGCCACGCCCATTTTCAATTTTTAAAAAAGCCTGGATGCAGCTTCCTTCTGCCACTTCTTCCGTAAAATTTAGTGTTTCTGACGTTTTTTATGAGTCGGTTAACGCACTTTTAGTGATTTTCAACATAACCTTTGTATGGGAGGTGGGCGTGGTTATAATCCGATTTCTTCCATTTTTGAACTGTATATGGAAATGCCTGAAAAAAACGGCTCTGTAGAGTTTGGTTGACATAGCTATAGTAGTTTCCGAGATATGTACAAAAAACTTAGTAGGGGGCGGGGCCACGCCCACTTTTCCAAAACAATTGCGTCCAAATATGCCCCTCCCTAATGCGATCCCTTGTGCCAAATTTCACTTTAATATCTTTATTTATGGCTTAGTTATGACACTTTATAGGTTTTCGGTTTCCGCCATTTTGTGGGCGTGGCAGTGGGCCGATTTTGCCCATCTTCGAACTTAACCTTCTTATGGAGCCAAGGAATACGTGTACCAAGTTTCATCATGATATCTCAATTTTTACTCAAGTTACAGCTTGCACGGACGGACGGACAGACGGACGGACAGACGGACGGACGGACAGACATCCGGATTTCAACTCTACTCGTCACCCTGATCACTTTGTATATATAACCCTATATCTGACGCTTTTAGTTTTAGGACTTACAAACAACCGTTATGTGAACAAAACTATAATTCTCTCGTTAGCAACATTGTTGCGAGAGTATAAAAATGATTGCATAAATGGTTTAACAAACCATTTCAATACATAGAACCTATAGAAACCAAAATACTTCCTTTTTTGAAAATTTATTCAAGTGGAATCAACGAAAGTAGTATCTGTCAGCATTGCGATCTTTGAGAGAAAGAATTGAAGCCCAAAAATATTTTCCGTGTAGTGTAGCATAGTTACAGCTGGAGAATATAATTACGAGTATATATTTTAAAAACATTTAACACCGATTTTGGTATGATAATAAAATTAACTTCTGTTTTCATTCCAGGAGAATGTCACTTCATCACTTTTACCATTTAATATGAAGAGCTTGCCCCTCATCATGCTAACAAATATTGTCGGTCACATGAAAACTTTCCCAAATTTTTCAAAATTTGACAGGGGCAATGTCCAAACTAACTTAAAAATGTTTAACGTCAGAAGAGTGGCTTAGAAAAAAACTACATTTTAAGAAAGCAAAACATTTGAAGAAAATATATTGCGAAAAACTAAAAACAAACTAATTGAAACTTTTCAAGTATTGTATATTCTTATCATATCTATTCATATCATCATATGAACTTAAGTTTTAAGCTTATTTACAATTTTTTATTATTTATGTATGTATTTTGTATATGGATTAATTGTATAAAAACACCTAATTTAGTGTAAAAAGTAACTAGTCCGTAACAGGTTGAAAACGATTACTCTCCCTTTGTATGTGTTCTGGAACAAAAGGGCACAATTAGTCTCTTCAAAGGACAAGCTCAAACAAAAGGGAACAGTTCGTTGTGTATACATAAAAAGATCAAAAGTGATATTAGTCGCAAATTGCTTTGCGATGAATCGCGGACCTATCCCGGACCTGTCGCATTTTTTCCAGGGTAAGTTTACCACATGATTAGAGTTAGTTAAATATCCAAAAGTGAGATGAGTATAGTTCTGAAAGCATGGAACAGCTGGTAGCTGTGTGTAGAGAAAGTAAACTTTTCACGTCATCGAGGATAATAATTATGAAAGTTATTTAAAATCATCTCCAAAGTGGTATTTTTATTGAAAAATATGAAAATCAAATAGAGTAATTTAGGGTATTGTGATATGGGTTGGTAAAGTGATATACCAGTGTATTTTCTAAACTATGCACGTCTGCACAAGAATATTGTCATGAGTCATATGGCAACGGTAAAAAAGTGTTACTGCAAAGTAGCGGCTTAGATTACCATCAGTGTGCAAAAACATTTTCAGCTTCTCAGTCGTCAATAATTTAGCGTGCTCTTCAAAAGAAGATAATTCCAGAATTTGTGTAGATTTTTAACTTCTTATATTCTAATTTGGTTACTGGTAAATATATTTAACAACTTTTCAGGTATTTATATATTTTTATGTAATTAATTACTATGAAAAAATTTTTAATTCATAAAAGCTCTAGTTTGGGTAATGTGATATGGTAATAGTTGTTCAATGTGATATAAGTAGTATATCACATTAAAAACACATTATATTATATTAAACAAATAACGTATTTAATAAAAACAATGAAGTAATAACATAAATTAAAACCATAGGTCATGCCGAAAAAGGGGGAAATTCGTAAGTGGAATGCAGAAAACATGAAAAAAGAATTCCAAGCTGTTAGAGGTGAAAAAATTTGAATATTGTTGGCGTCGAAAACGTACGGTGTTCCATTTGCAACTTTGCAAAGAGCTGCTCGTAGTGGTAAAAAAGTCGATGATGTTTTAGCTACGCCATTAGGCCGGAGACCAGTCTTTAGCAGAGACATAGAATTAGAGCTGGTAAGATATTTAAAATATATGGAGGCAAAATTTTGGGGGCTTACTTGTAGCGATGTCCGCTCGCTTGCTTTTCAAATAGCAAAGCGCAACAATATTGTGAATCCATTTTCTATAACGAAGGAATGTGCTGGAAGAGATTGGTTGCGCGCATTTCTTAAAAGACATAAGACTGAAATAAGCATACGCAGTGCTACTGGAACTTCATTAGACAGAATAAAAGGCTTCAATGAGGAGAACGTAAACAAGTTTTACAGTTTACTGGAAAACGAGTATGAAAAGTTTAAATTTCCTCCAAACAGGATTTGGAACGTGGATGAGACAGGAGTGTCTACTGTGCAAAGTAGGCAGCCAAGAGTCTTAGCTGCAAAAGGCAAAAGACAAATTGGATGCATGACAGCAGCTGAGAGAGGATCTTTCATAACAGTTGTAAGCTGCATGAGTGCAGGTGGTGCCTTTGTTCCACCGTACTTCATTTTTCCTAGAAAAAAACCTTCTCCGCTTTTAATGAAACATGCTCCACCTGGCTCCGATTCTGCCTGTCACATATCCGGATGGATACAAATACCAATATTTACAATGTGGTTTGACCATTTTATGCGGTTTACACATCCTTCTAAGGAGAACCCATTCCTTTTGATCTTAGATGGTCACTATAGCCATACAAGAAATATTGAAGTTCTTGATAAAGCTCGTGAAAATGGCGTTATAATTTTATCCTTGCCACCCCATTGTACGCATAAATGCAACCTTTGGACATATCTTTTATGGGACCTCTTAAAACTTACTATAATGAGGAAATAAGACGATTTATGCGTGAATAAGGCCGAAAGGTGACACAATTCGATGTTGTAGGACTCTTTGCAAAAGCTTATCTTAAAGTTCAAACTGCGCAAATAGCGATCAATGGGTTCAAATGTACTGGGATTTATCCATTTGATAAGAACAAGTTTCAGGAAAGCGATTTTATTCATGAAAAACATCAAGCGGAAGACGCACAAATCAGGATACAAAGCGATTTTAGAAGAACCGATCGCTAGCACAAGTAAAAGCCATGCGGCACTTAATCACGCCATGCGAGATCTCACCTCCACCTAAGCTGATACAGAAAACTAGCTCGAGAGGTAAGCGTTCAGAAGCGACAATACTTACAACATCACCATATAAGGCAGCGTTGGAAGTAAGCATCAAAAATGCTGAAAACCGCAAAACGAAGAAAAGCGTGAAGCGGGCATTAATGCCGGGTAAAGTAGCTGGGAAAATACAACGGTTAAAACAGACTGGAAAAGTGCATCAAGCTTGAGTCGGATAAAGTTTTATATTACCCAGTTCAGACGAGGAATGTTGGGCAGAAATTCCTCCTACTAAGGATACCGTCTGCGCTTTTTGCAATAAAACCTTTGGGGCAGATGGGGAAGTCATGACTTGGACTCCATGCTTGCAATGCGACTTAGTTTGGCCTACCTAAACGTCAGGCAATATTCATTTGCGAGTCTTGTGAATGACTTTTCAAATATTTTACTATGTATACCAACTATTACAAATGCTTACATACTTTATTGAATTTTTATTTGTTTCTTTTATAATATCATTTTGTTTTGTTTATTTTTTGTATAAAATATAATATATGAAATTTGCTTTAAATAAATGAATTAATTTAATTAAATAAAAACCATAATTTTTTGACAATGGTTTGGGTAATTTGGTATGATATATCATATTAGCCGATGGGGTATATCACATTACCACCCCATTTTTACAAACCGACGTTTTCGACTTTTTATAGTTTTAAACAAATATCTTCCTCAAAACTGAACAAAATGCAATACTATTTCGGAATATGTTGGGAAATGCCTGAACCTATCGCATTAATAGAAATTATACTAGTTTCCTCTTCAAAATGTGGATTAGTCATCGAAAAAAGTATGCCTATATCACAATACCCTAAATTACTCTAATGTTTTAATTTCGAACTGTTCAAATGTCTTTTTGATGCATTTTGATTGGATGTAGGCGTTGTTGGAGTATTGTCCGCATTTTGACCAATTTGTGTATTTCTGGGCAGCAGTTTTTTTCTTTTCCCAGAGAATCCACGTAGCATTTTTTCAAAAGTATCAACACCACATTTATGCTCATTATAATCATATATATTTTGGCTTTTTCGTTACAGGATTTACATCTTTTCTGGCATGAGCAGTTGAAAGCACTAGCACGTTTTTCTTCGAATGTGTTGAAAAGCTTACAAATTGCATTGATTTTGAGAAACAAAACACTGTTTCAAATACACCCCTTTTTTGCTTCTTGAGAGGACGGAAAGTCAAAGCATATAAAACGGCATAATTACTCGAAGCGATGCAGTGGCATCACTGTTCTAAGTATATCTGTTCACACCTGCTCGTTTTGTAAAAACGATCCTTAGCATGAACTAAGTTTGCCTTCTCAGCTATAGTTCATCCGCATTTGTATCTTGCCGATGTCTTATTTTTTTGGACCTGTTTGATGCATATATGCCTGTATAACTCATTGAGCTTTCCTATTTAGCTCAAGAGCATTACCTTCAACAAGAGATACTGGGAAAACGGGTATGAAAACATGACCTCTAAATTCAAAATTTGCCGTGCATATTGATGTTGATTATCTACGCATTTCCAATGCCAGTTTCGATCGCTGTTTTTCAGTTTGGCTTGGCATTGACCACTAAACAGTTTGATTGTTCCTTCCCTGGCCACGATATTTTTCTCCACCTTCAATGGCTGTATTCGACAAATCAAATCTGCTTTCCTCAGGGTCCATATCTAAAGCAGCCTCCTTTTTCTCCGCGTTAGGCAATAGTTTGTCGCAGCCAGTCTGCATTCCAGTCTAAAGCAGTAACAACGCATTCTAGATATCCCACTCTACTTACAGTTAGCCCTATAGTATCCCTAAAAACATCCAATCCGAGAAGTTGCTGACATTTTCATTCAATGCGAGCGTTATGGTCCTGTAATCTGCAATTAAGGGCACCCCCCGTAGTGATATCAGTCCAGCCATATGCTCATTGCCCAGAGGGATGACAAATACCTTCTTTGAGTACTGGTACCAACACATATTCTCAATACTTAAGTTACTAAAATATTCGATTAGAAACTCAAACTTCGTGTTACAGCCCGTGCTGTTTCGTTCTATGTGGTAAGCGTGGGCGTCGTCCAGGTCATCAGGGAAAAACCTGCGCGCGATAACAACCAAGGATACCCGTAATACAGGTACACCTGGGCAACTTTTATGAGGACTCTGGCTGTCACATGATTTCTTCTATGAGAGGCAGATCTTCTTCGCCTCTGTCCTAATTATTATTAGCGCCCTGTTCCTTCAGCCCATCCAGGAACTTCTGTGTGTAGGGTAGTTACCCATCCGGCTCGATAGGAGACTTGTTTTATGACAACAGCAGTAACAACCTGCTCGATTATGCTATTCGTCCACCTTGATGCTACTGTTGATTTCCCGTCAATCCGATGTATTTATGCCCTTGTCTCGGTTTCTAATGAAACCAAGCGTAAACTGGAAGGGTTTACCTGCGCGCCTGGGAAGATACACCGACCTGCTGTACAACGGTGATATTTCTTTGCTCCTCTTCCTCCCTCCAGCTAGCCAGGTGGCCGCCATTTTGTTCTTATAATCCACTATCATCAGATCTGATCTGAAAAGGTACCCACAACCTTTGTAGTTCTCATCTATGATGCTTTCCTGTAGCTCAGTAACCTCCTCCGATATCAATATATCCGCCGGATAGTTGTGAGGGAACCGCCAACCGTACGCATTCCGTAGTTGCAGTGGTCTTCAACGATCTAGGGAGGATTTGGAATGGAATATTGTTCTCTGATCGCCTGCGGCTAATTTTTATTGCCTCCTCGAATATAAAGTTCTTGTTGCGTATTTTTCCCGCTTTTGAGTTTCTCGGCTTCGGAAAGCTTTAGTACATATGAAGGTGCCACACCATACTTGACCACTCTGCGCAGGTCGTTAGCGCCACCGTACCATCTAACTGTGGGTAGGGAAGCATTTAGCCTCCCTCTTTTACATTCGCCCTTCGTGTCGGCCGTTTTTACTCGTCCGCTTCCGAGCAACTGAGCCTGCTGAAAGGGCATTTCGTCGGCGTTTCGCGAATGCTCTTTAAACTGTGCGAGCTTCTCTGGAGACAGAGGGTCCAAAATACTGAACTTACGCCTTTTCCTCTGTCTTATAAAGTGGAACAAAAAGGTTTGCTGTACAAATCAGACCGGCAACCATTGAGAAGACTCGGGTACAATCGAGTTTAACTCGAACGGACACCGGTGCCACTTATCATTATTTGGAGTATTTGGAATTCGCCCATTTTCACACTGTGACATAGGATGAGAAGAATGCTACGTACTTCATTTAGTCGGATCCCGAGATATGTGATTTCACTAAAAATTAGGCGGTTAGGCCCAATTTTCACACTTTACTTGTTTAATACTGCTCTTGCAAACGCAGCTGTTCAAACCGAATGAATTACTTTTGGTTGCACAAAGATATCATAGACTACATGGATTACAGGCTTAAAACCGTATCATTTACTTATTATTACCGGTGCAGAACATGTAATTATCACGGAACACAAGTATTCCAAAAAGATTAGGACGCAAGACAATGAGATAATGACCTCGAGCAAGCTTGTAAATACAGTGAAATTTTTTTATCGCTATGAGAAGAATTTTGGGATAATATGACCATCCCACAACGCTACATTTATATAAATAATTCTATTGTTACCAAATAGTTATCACCATTTTTTAATAAAATTATTGAGCGAAGGATTTCACATTTATTAAGGTTTGTAATAAAAATTAAAGAACGAGAAATTGGTCATTTATCAAACTTGCTCAATTTTCAGACATGCATAAAAAACTGAACCTATTTTTGGGAAAAGCTGTATGTTCGGACATTCAGAGGGGCTTTCAGTTAGAGCGATTGCACAAAAACATAAAATTTCAATTGGTGTCATCAGCAAAAATATAAAAAAATTACAATATTAATACACCACCCAAACAGCTAGGCATGCCTAAACAGCTCACTCCTGAAACAGAAAGGGCTGTACGGCGTATTATCATGACTGAGGCAGCTAAAAATGGAGTGGAGGCTAACAAAATGTTATTGTCGTCTGCAGGCACTAGAGTGTGCAACAATAAAATTCTAAATTCGCTGAAAAGTTACAATATGCATGCAAGACCAATGATTAAAACACCGTACTTGTCAGCGAAAAACAAAGGGGCTATACTGAAATTTGCGAAAAAACACAAAAACTGAACAAGTGAGATCTGGTCTGAGGAAACGAAAATTAATCGTATTAATTCAGATGGACCGAGATTTGAAGAGGGAAGCGAGACGCATTTGCAGACAGAAAAAGAAAGAGGCCGAAATGCGTGAGTATGAAGAGCTTGATAAGCTGGCCGACAGGGGTAATGCTCGAAAATTCTACGAAAAAATGCGGCGTCTTACAGAAGGTTTCAAGACCGGAGCATACTCTTGTAGAACACCCAAAGTCACCGATCTCCAGAGCATACTTAAATTATGGAGGGAACACTTCTCCAACTTGCTGAATGGCAGTGAACGTACAACACCAGGAGAAGGCGAACCCGATTCCCCAATCGATGACGATGGAGCAGACGTTCCATTGCCCGACCATGAAGAAGTTCGAATAGCAATTACCCGTCTGAAGAAGAATAAAGCAGCGGGGCCGATGAATTGCCTACCGAGCTATTTAAACACGGCGGCGAAGAACTGATAAGGAGCATGCATCAGCTTCTTTGTAAAATATGGTCGGACGAAAGTATGCCCAACGATTAGAATTTAAGTGTGCTATGCCCAATCCATAAAAAGGGAGACCCCACAATCTGCGCCAACTACCGTGGGATTAACCTCCTCAACATCGCATATAAGGTTCTATCGAGCGTATTGTGTGAAAGATTAAAACCCACCGTCAACAAACTGATTGGACCTCATCAGTGTAGCTTTAGACCTGGCAAATCAACAACCGACCAGATATTCACCATGCGCCAAATTCTTTAAAAGACTCGTGAAAGGAGAATCGACACACACCACCTCTTCGTCGATTTCAAAGCTGCTTTCGACAGCACGAAAAGGAGCTGCCTTTATGCCGCGTTGTTTGAATTTGGTATCCCCGCAAAACTAATACGGCTGTGTAAACTGACGTTGAACAACACGAAAAGCTTCGTCAGGATCGGGAGGGACCTCTTCGAGCCGTTCGATACCAAACGAGGTTTCAGACAAGGCGACTCCCTATCGTGCGACTTCTTCAACCTACTGCTGGAGAAAGTAATTCAAGCTGCAGAACATAATCGAGCAGGTACTATCTTCTATAAGAGTGTACAGCTGCTGGCGTATGCCGATGATATTGATATCATTGATGAAGAAGGTGGTGTGTATCGATTCTCTTTTCACGGGTCTTTTCCAAGATTTGGCGCATGGTGAATATCTGGTCGGTTGTTGATTTTCTAGGTCTAAAGCCACACTAATAAGGTCCAATCAAGTTTGTTCGTTGTCGGCTTTAATCTTTTATGCGATGTTGAGGAGGCTTATCCCACGGTATTTTGCACAGATTGTGTAGACTCTCTTTTTGTGGATTGGGCAGAGCAAACTTAAATTCCAATCGTTGGGCAGAATTTTCAAACATTACCCCTGTCGGTCAGCATGTCAGGCTCTTCAATCCTTCTTCAACTCTCGGTATCTATCCGTGCGTTTTTTGCTGCACAAAGGCGGGTGCGAATCTTGGCTGCAACAAGATAGTGGTCCGGGTCGATGTTAAGACCTCGGAGCGTATGCACGTCTAGAACACTGGAGACGTGTCTTCGGTCTATCACAACATTATCAATCTGGTTTGTGGCATTTCGATCCGGAGACAGCCAAGTAGCTTGATGTATTTTCTTATGCTGGAACTTAGTACTACAGATAACTATATTTTGGACCCCGGTGAAGTTGATCAGCCTCAACCCATTTGGGGATGTTTCCTCGTGGATACTAAATTTACCGCTCGTAGTGCCAAAAATACCTTGCTTGCCCACCCTAGTGTTAAAGTCACCAAGCATGATTTTGACATCGTGCGGGGGCAGCGCTCATAGAAGGCACCTTTGATCACATCGTCCTTCTCTTCCGTGGGGCGTGGGCGCAAATCACCGATATGTTGAAGATTTTTGCTATGAGGTGGATTGTGGCTAGACGTTCATCCACCAGGGTGAATGACAGCACTCAGCGACGTAGTCTCTCTCCCATGGAACCGAATTTGCGCTCCTTTATATGGCCACTGTAGTAAATGCCACAAGGACCTACTTTCCATCGCATTTCTTGGATGGCGGTGATGTCAGCCTTCACTCTAACAAAACATCAAGCAGCTGGGCAGCGGCATCTTCCCAATTAAGGAACCGGACATTCCATATGCATGCCTTCAAATCGTAATCCTTAGTTCGTTTGCCATTTGCGCAAAAGTAATGAGACTGATAACTTATTGGTAACCATTTAGCTAACTGTTACCCGTCTGGTAGTGTACTTTGCTGTTATTCTGTGAGCAATAAATAAAAGTTACGAAATACCTCCTTTTGTAAGGGAAAAATCAAAATATAACAATTATTTTGTGAAGAAAAAAATATGAATTGAAAAATTGCTCATTTCCTTATAACTGTATAGTCCCTAATAAAAACACATTCCGAGTTATTTTTTGCTTTTATTTCCACTTCATATCATCATATGCCTAAGTGATAAAGAAAACTTAACGTTTCTGAATATAAAATATATTTATTATAATATTAAACAAGAAAACTAAAAAAAATTCAATTTCTGTGCTCAACGAATAATCGGTCACATCAAAATAATGCCACTTAATATATAAAAAATGAGTCAATACTTAGTTGCATATCCCTTGTTATCCAGAATAACCTGTAAACGCTTTGGAATTGAACTGACCAAATTTTGACAAAACTCCGACTCTATGGAATTCCAAGCCTGTAATAAAGCCTCCTTTAGCTTAAGGCCTGTTAAGCTTTTGCTGATACACTCTTTTTTCTAATTCCACCGGCAAATGCTTAATTACATTGAGGCCAGGGCTCTTCGTTGGTCTTTGTATTAGTTTGAGGCAGGTGTATATCAACCAATCGTTGTCTTGATAGAAAGCAAAATTGTTGACTTCAAGTTTTTAAAGAAATTGTCAATTCTTTTGCCGTTTTGAAAGAATCTTTTCTGACTTGTTTTTGTATTGAACGTCGTTCAGATAACGTATTGCCCTGACCTTCTCTGCTACTATTTGGCCAATTGTAACTCATTTGGAACCTCTTGATTACATCATGGACTGTCGATATGCTCTTTCCTACCGACTTCACACCATCACCATTAAATTTCACTATTAATTGCCTTATTGTGACCGAAATTGCTTTCCTTTTGGAGTCCTTTCAAAAACAATTCTCAAAATTCTAAACTTCTCTGTCACTAAATAAAATTGATGACTGAATAAGAACAAAAAATGTGAATATCAAGTGCCCGTTCCTGCACTCCGATTTTGATTTGTTCGATTATTCGTTAAGTGCAGAAAATTGTGTTATTCATAATTTTCTACTCAAATTTACAGTTATAGTTATAATTTTTTTTTAATTAATAAGACAGATATGATTATGAAGTGTAAATAAAAGCGAAAAAAAACACTTTCTGTTTTTTGTTTTTATGTTTGGAGCACAATATTATTAGACAAAGTCTTGTCCGATTATGCGATGGATGCTGTACGTATAGATACCCTGCAAAAAGTATGACCACATTATATTATAGGACAGGGCCACGCTACGTTAAAACTAACCCTAGTGACTAGTGTTCCAATCATTTGGAAAAATATAGCCGCAATGATGTCATTGGAGATGACCACATCTGATTCAACTCTGCATAACATTGTACCACCCGTCAAACTATTTCGGCTAGTCCAGTAGAGTACATATTTACACTAGACCAGTGGTTCCCAAACTTATTTTGTCTACCGCCCACTTTGAGAATAAATATTTTTTTAGCGCCCCTATTTTTTCACCTATTTTAAAACCACTATAACTTCAAATTAATTATTTTGTCCTATATATGTATGTATATTAACGGAGAATTCTAAATGAAACTTTTACTATAACCAGCAACTTGAAACCTAAGCGCAGTAGGTAACATACAACGGCGCTTAGGTCTCAAGTTAACTCTTACGGACTCCACCTGCCAATAAGAATGATTATAGAAACACAACTTTATAGTATTAAAACAGAGAATATTTTATTAAAAATAAAACTTAAATAATCGATCCATATATAAAAACGAATGTGAAGGATGAATCTGATGCTGTTTAATAAGTTTGTTAATATCAGGTTCCAATTTACTCAAGAACAGTCGCAAGTCGCCACGTTCGGTAACAAGCAAACGATTTCTATATTTAGTAGTAGTATTGTCCCAGCACTAAATCACGTTCTCACAAATATGACGATGGGAATGCTATCAAGAATCGTTTAACGATTGACCACAATCCAGGGTACAATTGCGAGATCGGTTTTTGTAGCCAAAATTCTTGGTAACCATTTTTGAACTTGATTTTTATTTCTTCGTTTGTTGTCAATTCTATAAGTTCTTCTTCCAGCTGAGGTGACATTGCTGTGTTGATATTTGAAAACGGATCCAACACCCAGTCTGGTATTTCCAAGTTAAAATTAATTGGTATCGTTCGGTGAAGTCAATGTGGAGGTTTTCCAAATGTTGGCAGTAGGCAAACAATTCGTCGTTACTGCATGATACAGATAAATTCGGATTCTCACGTCTGCCCAGATTTTTTTGTGTAGAAGCAGTTTGGCTGCGAAAGCAGCAACGATGTTTTAATTAAATTTAGTTTATCGCCTTGCAGTTGGAGATTCATGTCGTTGAACAATTTATACAGGTCTGCCATGTAAGCTATATCATTCTTTGATGTTATGAGCTTGTCTTGAAATTCTGTGTCTTTAGTTTCCAAGAACTCTATAACAGTTGCCTCTTTGCCAACGAACTACAGTATGAAACAACAAACGATTGAAATCCTCGTCATTACTGCTTTGATGACATATTGCAGTGATTGAAATATGTAGTTTTTCACTTAAGTTTCTAGCAACTTAATGTTGTCTATGAATAACGCAATGTACACCAAGGACATCTGGAATTTTATTTTGTAAGTACGCCATGAAGTCTTATGGCACCCTGTCATAGCCGGAGCGCCATCCGTAGCAACTGAAATAATATTTTTCAAAGGAATTCTTTCTCATCGCAAAACTTTTCCAATATATTGAATATGGTTTCGCCTTTTGTATCGGTCTCTAAATTTCTATCAAATAATAGTTCTTCATAGTTTTCTCATCTTTAATAAAACTCACGAGAGACAACGACAATGCTTCATTAGTTGGTAAAGTGGACTCATCCAGCTGAATTGAAAATTGACTTGACCTCAGGTGATCGTACAATGATTCTTCAATGTTTTCAGCCATTTTATCAATTCGTCTCTGCACAGAATTATTACTCAAAGGAATTTTTCTGATAATATCTGCGGCCGGTTTATGAAGCACGGTAGTTATTACTTCATTTATAGCTGGCAACATTAACTCTTCTCCGATGTTATGTGGTTTGCCTTTTTGAGCAATTAACAAAGAGATATTGTACGAAGCTCGAAGTCCGTCGTCATCTTGCTTAGCAGCCTTAAAAAATAGTTTTGCTACACTTGGCTGAGAGTATTATGCTTCTTCTCTAGGTCTTGAAAATATGCTACATTCTTGTCTCTCTTATCTGGATGCATTTTATTCAAATGATCTTGCAGTCTTGAAGACTTCATTGCTTCATTCGAAAATGTTTTTAGACATAGAAGGCACAAATGCTCATCTATTGCGCGCAAAACCACAAATGAATATAAAATAAATATTACATTGTTTATAAAGGAATGCTTAAGCACAATTATTATATAGTAGTCCAAAAATATGAATTCTTATTTTTGCTAGAAATACATTTGTAAAAAAGGATCTTTATCCTTTTTTTTTACTTTCCACATAAAAGATTTAAGGAGTTCAAAAGCTCAAAACGTGCGTTACATCAGCTACCTACCCGACGTCATTTCGCAAGTGATAAAATAAATTATTCAAGAGCTCAAAGCATTCGCTACATCAGCTCGAACCTACCTACCCTACACCTTTGCGCAAATGATTATATTATTATAGCAAATGCCCACATACAGATTTGGCAATGACAATGGAAATAGCAATACGTTTGACAGTTAGTATTCTATAAATTCTATCCTGTCGAGATGCCCCGTTATGAAACGGAGCGACCGATTGACATGATTTTAATTTTTCTATATTCAATAAAATAGGACAGATATCTGAACTACGCGGAGAGAAATATAGAACCGAGTTTGAGCAATCTTTTAATTCATATTAGTTGATGTTCAAGTTGTTGTTGAGAGTCGAGAGCTCCCATGTAGTCGTTGTCTAAGAGGCCTCTAACAAATAAAATTACAAATAACCCCCAGGCCTCTACACAACGCCCCCATTTTCTTTCTGGGTCTCTTACCGCCCCCCTTGATACCTGCAGCGCCCACAAGGGGACGTTATCGCCCACTTTGGGAAACACTGCACAAGACCGTCAATTATTATAGTATTATTTGACCACTTTTTTTTACTAGTAATACAGTGTTGCTATCGATAGTTTTGTCCAATAAAACAATAATTTATGTTTGGAATAATTTTTTATTTATTATAGTACAATTTTTGATATAAACTAATCTTAAATTATTTAAATTAATTAATTGAAATATACATTAAAAATATACGGTTATTTTAAGGTATAAATCAAATTATTTAACATTCTGGATTGATGTCATTAAATTACGCCACTAGTTTTGAAATGTATCATCTGTTCTATGGAGAAATTGTGAAATATGTAGCTTCAGCAATGCTATTCTCTCTTTGAGGTAGCTTCTCCAGCAACACTACTAAAATACCAGCAACAAAGTTCTAATTCTGAAAAAAATAAATAGTTTAGATAAGTACCTGTGAATTCATTCCGCCATCATTAGAGATGTTAAATGAATAAAATTTAATATAGCTAACTGTATAAACAAGGTAAATTTAAAATACAGAGGGTGCAGCGTTATTTGCAAAATAATTACCTAAATTGGGGGATTCCCGTACTCTTTCACCGAAGTTAACAGGCTTTCCTACTTCTGACATCTTGGGTAAAAACAAACACCCAAGTTTACAATTTATGCATATTTTTTTAAGAATTTAATTTTAATTTTCTGAATCGAGTGATACTGAATTGACAGTTTTATCTAGTACCATCATAAAAATGAAAAAAAGCAGACGCTAAAGCGGCGTCTCTTCTTCGAATTTGTTATGATTTCTCATTTGAAACTGCCAATTTTTCTTTTTTGCTTTAAAGAAGCATTTCAAGTGGTTAAAACTGAATTCACTAATTACTTAATGGATATTAAATTACACACTTTTGCATAATAATATACACAATAAAAACATATAAAAAAATATAAAAAAACAAGAAAGGAAGGGCTAAATTCGGGTGCAACCGAACATTTTATACTCTTGCAACTTGCAAAAATTAAAGCCAGGGAAATTCTTTACAGTGTAAAATAGTATAGAGTAAAGTCGGCCTGATCTTCGAAAATCCTGATATTAGTTATGTATATATGTACATAGGTGCTAGGTCAAGTTTTCGCTCAAATTTATCTGTTTGAGACACAAAGATACACCGTTATGAGTAAAACCCGTTCTCTTATTTCCTCTGGGATAACTCATAAATTGGCCGATATATGCGGTACTAAGTCACCCGGAAGTTCGAAAATCTTAATTTTAAGTATATGGGGGCTAAGACAAATATTGGTCGAATTCAACCCAGTTTTGAAATACAAACATACTGTTATCATATAAGTACTATTTGCGACCAAAAGTCAACTATATGTGGGTACTGGGGTCCAAATATTCGGTATGTAAGGGCTTCAACAGTTTTTGTTGGACTTGAACAATTTTTGGTCATAAGGTGGCACACAATAAAGTCATTATTCTTGCGAAGTTTAATACCGTTATATTAATTGCTTCATGATTTGTATATTGGAACGTAAAAGAATCAAGTGGAAGTTATAATTTATCTTGAGTAGACGTGGTTTTTGTCCGATTTCGTTCATTTTCACAATGTAATATAAAAATGTAAAAGGAATGCCACCTACTAAATTTTATCGAGATCGGTTAGTCGGGTCCCGAGATATGGGATTTCACCAACAAGGGGGGGAGTCAAGCCCTTCGTCCAATTTTTACCCCGATCCCTATAAAACCTTGTCATTCCATCCCGACGACAAATTTTTGCGTCTCTGGCGGATTTAGTTATTGATTTATCACGCTTTTAGTACTGTTATATGGGGAGTGAACGGGGTTTTCTTCCGATTTTGGTCATTTTCATTTGATTTAGGAGATATTTGTATACATTAAACTTTTTAGAGGGCGAGGCCAACCCCACTTTTTAAAATCCCACAAGTGCCCCTGTCTGTTGCGATCCCCTGTGTCAAATATGAGTTTTATATCTTAATTTAGTGCTTAGTTATGGCACTTTATAAGTTTTCGGTTAATGGCGATTTGTGGGCGTGGCAGTGGTCCGATTACGCCCATCTACGAACTCGAACTTTTTTTGTACTAAGAAACCTGCATACCAAGTTTCATCAAGATATCACAAATTTTTACTCAAGTTACAGCTTGCACGGGCGGACGGGACAGACAGACAGTCAACCGGATTTCAACTTTTCTCGTCATCCTGATCATTTATATAATATAATATTAAAAATGTCTTGCGGTATTTTTATTGGATTTTTTTTTTATTGAAATTGAAATGAATTTTTGAAGACTCATGCCCAGCTCTTGACCGATGCTACGGCTGCTACTATGCCGGTCTCTTTCGACCAATTCAGCGATTTTATCGCAATTTTCGACGACAGGCCTTCCGGAGCGTGGCGCATCTTCGACCACAGGGATAATGGGATGCCCAACTTATTCCAGTGTGAGAACGCCTCAAAATAAGCGTTTTTTACAACATTTTCCATTATGGCCAGACCGAACAACATAAGAATTTTTGGGCATTTTAAATTAAAACACCCAACATTTATTACGATTGCAAATTACTATATATTGGACTTTTAATATACATATGACGTAACTACTTAAATCCTTTTTTATGATTTTATGGTATATTAAAACAACTGACTTTTGATCTTTCAATACTTAATAAGGTGAATTAAGCCTGTTAGTTCTCAATTATCAAATGTTTTTAATCATTTGTACTTGAAAATTAATTCTATTATACATCAAATTACAAAACGTTTCATGAAATATATTTAAATTTAACATTTTCTTTGCTTTTCATTGTTTTAAATTTTTATTAGCGATCTTGAACAGCGGCAACAAACTCCTCCGTTCACATATACATATTTTTGGTATAATTTCAATCTGGCCGTCCCAGTCATTCCAATTGCAAAACGTCAAAACCTACCCAATCCAGTCATCTGTCAAAGTTCGGTAGGTGAGCGGTTCTCACATTTTCAGTGACAGGAGAGTTGGGGATCTCTTCATCTCTGTTCGACCACCTCTACACCAGAACGAAAACGTTGAAACCATCGTTGTGCGGTGGAAATGGAAACTGTATCGGGTCCATAAACTGCACAAATTTTATTGACGGCTTGAGATACATTTTTGCCTTTATCGTAGTAGTACTGTAAAATATGCCGTATTTTCTTTTTATTTTGCTCCATGTTTGCGACGCTATAACTCACGAAAGACTTTAAAGAAACGACAATCAATCAAACACGTGTTAGCGCGTAAAATGAACTTTCCAAAAAGGTATTGCATGACCCGATGCGACGAATAAAACTAGAACTACGCGCTTTCAGCGCCAACTAGCGAAAATCCCACAAGACCTTTTGACAAACATTATATGACCCTAAATAACCCTATATCTATCTCGATTAGTTTTAGGTGATACATACAACCGTTCGGTGAACAAAACTATTATACTCTATAGAAACATGTTGCAAGAGTATAAAAAATGTTTTAGAGAAATTTGTTCAAAATATATTTGAAATAAAATTATTGATAAATTTTTGCAAAGGATTATTACATATTTAATAACTATATGTATATGATTACAGGAGATGGAGTAAAAGCCAATGACAAAGGTTTAAAGGTTAAACAAAATTTTGCAATGAACTAGAGTGCTTTGAATTTAGGAAGTGAAAACAGTAGTAGGATTATACGTTGGGACAAAAAAGCACCCGGAAAATGTAAAAAATATTTCAAAAAACTGAAAGAAAGTAGATGGGACTGTCCTTAATTACTATGCCAATTATGAGCGTGATCTGTCAACCAGTTTGTTTACAGCAGCTTCTTAAATCATTAAATAGATAAAAATATCGAACAAAGAATTTGTATCAAAGTTTGTATTTTTAACGAAATTTCGCGTGCGGAATCGTTGCAAATGTTGGAAAAGGCTTGCGGTGATTCACTTTTATCAAAAAGACAAGCCTACGAGTGGTAAAACTCCTGCAAAGACGGTCGAGAGATCGTTGAAAACGTGCCTCGTTCTGGACGAACTTCGACCTCTTCAACTGTTGAAAATCATCAGGCAATTGTTAGAGAGATGGCAAGAGAGCTCGACATCTCTCGCGAGTCTGTTTAAATGATTTTAGTGTATATTTTGGGTATGAAATGCGTTCTTGCTCGACTCATTTCTATAAAGCTGTTTTTTTTTTAAAAGAGTAATATAAACAGATCTATTTGGACATGCTTGATAGGGTGGGTCGATTCCGGACTTTTTTCGATTCGGGTTTTCTAATAGTGCGGAAAAGTTGCCTTAGTACATCCTGATTCCAATGCAACTTATTGTTTTGAGATCGGATTGCATCTTCAACTCCAACTCCGGCCTTGAAATTTCGGAAATTCGCCTAAAATTGTGAAATTGTCTACTTAGCGCCTGAAATACGCATCTCATGGCAAAATATATAAAACAAAAGTTATTTGTCACGTCATTTGCTACCGAAATGGAATTTGTGATCATGGCCGTAGGACGAACCGTTCCCGAGATTCGAGCGAAGGTGAAAATCGGAGATACACGCGCAAGGTGAAAATCGGCTTGCGGCCACACTTCTTGACGTTGATTTCGCCGAGTGCTATCACTCACATTCATTCACCTACGCCAAAGGACACGTTCGGATAGGTCTCCACACAAATATTTTTTCATCGAGTTCCTTCACTCTTGTCGGTGATTTCGCCGAGTTCTATCACTTACATTCATTTCCCTGCGCCATACGACCAGTTCGGACTAGTCTTCACATAAATATTTTTTCATCCAGTTCCTTCACTCTTGTCGTTTATTTCGCCGAGTGCTATCACTTATATTCTCTCAACAGAACACAGAACTCAAAATGTCTGTATCTAAATTTAAATTTAGACAGAAATGTCCTGTGTTTGGCATATATCCGTACAATCTCTCTGAGTCACAATTACCTACTTACCAGGATGTTCTTTTGTGTTATCAGTTTGGAAGATTTCGTATAGGGCGACTCCGAGGCGACAACTATGAACCTAGGAGTAAAGAGGTTACAGAAATAGTTGCAAACAAGGTTGAAAATACTTTCAAAAAGTCATCTATTCCGATAGTTTCACACACCAAAGTTGTACAAACGCTCGCCACATACCATAAGAAATTTCTGACTCTTAAACAAATGTTTTTAAGGAACCCAATAGGTTTGGGCTCTAAAAGATACGACTTTGTCTCTTCTGCCGGAAAATTATTTGACATCGCTGCTTGTAAATGCATTTATTTTTCTTCTTGTCCAAAGGAAGGGAAAGTTCCTATCAATGAACAACCATTTCTCTTGGACCAGAGAACCAGAAGAATTGGTCGCATTGGAAGTGTTGATCTACCTGAAACAAAACAGATTACAAAGAAAAATGAACGTAAAGAAAAGCTTTCAAAACGTCATTCAACATCAACACTTACCAGAAAAGTATCAGCTAGAACACGTGACCATTCAGATCAGCCAGACTCTCATACAGACGACAACAATGTAAGTTCGTCGCACATGGATTCTTCCAAAAACGATGCTGGTGATGAATTTTCTCTTCCATCCTCTAAAACCAAACAAAACACACTAGTATTAGAACACACTGCTTTAGCTGCCCAAAGATTATGAATAAGTGATAGAGCAGCGGCCTTGATTGTTTCATCTGCTTTTCTGGATGCCAAAAAAGCAGGTTTGATAACAGAGGATCAC
>NW_026090083.1:0-25662 GCF_024586455.1 Bactrocera neohumeralis | reverse complement strand
TGAGTGGCTTTAAATCACTAATTTAACATATTTAAGTTAATTTACCTTCTCCATCTTACTGAAGTTGACATAAAGCCATAACGGCTGTGCATTTGGATGACTTCGACATTCTTATATTTAGGTATAATGTCGATTTTCTTCTATATACACATCTAGCAGTCGATATTGAGTTGCTTTAAATCATTAATTTAACATCTTTAAGTTAATTAACCTTTTTCATCTTACTGAAGTGGACATAAAGCCATAACGGCAGAGCATTTGGGAGAATTCGACAATCTTATATTCAAGTATAAAGTCGTATTTCTTGTATATACACATTTAGCAGTCGATATTGAATTGCCTTAAATCACTAATTTAACATTATTCAGTGAACTAACCTTCTTCATCTTACTGAAGTTAACATAAATCCATAACGGCAGTGCATTTGGAAGAACTCGACAATCTTATGTTCAGGTATGAAGTCGATTTTCGTGTACATACACATTTATCAGTCGACATTGAGTTGCCTTAAATCAGTCATTTAACATATTTAAGTTAATTAACTTTCTTCGCCTTCCTGAAGTTGACATAAAGCCATAACGGCAGTGCATTTGGAAGAATTCGACAATCTTATATTCACGTATAAAGTCGATTTTCTTGTATATACACATTAAGCAGTCGATATTAAGCTGCTTTAAATCATTACTTTAACATCTTTAAGTTAATTTACCTTCTTCATCTTACTGAAGTTGACAGAAAGCCATAACGGCAGTGCATTGGAAGAATTCGACAATCTCATATTCAGGTATAAAGTCGATTTTCTAGTATATACACATTTAGCAGTCGATATTGAGTTGCTTTAAATCATTAATTTAACATCTTTAAGTTAATTTACCTTTTTCATCTTACTGAAGTTGACATAAAGCCATAACGGCAGAGCATTTGGGAGAATTCGACAATCTTATATTCAAGTATAAAGTCGATTTTCTTCTGTATACACATTTAGCAGTCGATATTGAGTTGCTTTAAATCATTAATTTAACATCTTTAAGTTAATTAACCTTCTTCATCTTACTGAAGTTGACATAAATCCATAACGGCAGTGTATTTGGAAGAATTCGACAATCTTATGTTCAAGTATAAAGTCGATTTTCTTGTATATACACATTCAGAAATCGATATTGAGTTGCTTCTCATCATTAATTTAAATCTTTAAGTTAATTTACCTTCTCCATCTTACTGAAGTTGACATAAAGCCATAACGGCAGTGCATTTCGAAGAATTCGACAATCTTATATTCAGGTATAAAGTCGATTTTCTTGTATATACACATTAAGCAGTCGATGCTGAGTGGCTTTAAATCATTGATTTAACATATTTAAGTTAATTTACCTTCTCCATTTTACTGAAGTTGACATAAAGCCATAACGGCTGTGCATTTGGATGACTTCGACAATCTTATATCAGGTATAAAGTCGATTTTCTTCTATATACACATTTAGCAGTCGATATTGAGTTGTTTTAAATCATTTATTTAACATCTTTAAGTTAATTAACCTTCTTCATCTTACTGAAGTTGACATAAAGCCATAACGGCAGTGTATTTGGAAGAATTCGACAATCTTATATTCAGGTATAAAGTCGATTTTCTTGTATATACACATTCAGAAATCGATATTGAGTTGCTTCACATCATTAATTTAAATCTTTAAGTTAATTTACCTTCTTCATCTTACTGAAGTTGACATAAAGCCATAACGGCAGTGCATTTCGAAGAATTCGACAATCTTATATTCAAGTATAAAGTCGATTTTCTTCTATATACACATTAAGCAGTCGATATTGAGTTGCTTTTAATCATTAATTTAACATCTTTAAGTTAATTAACCATCTTCATCTTACTGAAGTTGACATAAATCCATAACGGCAGTGTATTTGGAAGAATTTGACAATCTTATGTTCAAGTATAAAGTCGATTTTCTTGTATATACACATTCAGCAATCGATATTGAGTTGCTTAAATCACTAATTTAACATATTTAAGTTAAGTAACATTCTCCATCTTACTGAAGTTGACATAAAACCATAACGGCAGTGCATTTGGAAGAATTCGACAATCTTATATTCAGGTACAGTCACCGCCTAAACTTCGTACTGAGCAGTTGAGTTAGCGTCTTTCTCTGAGTTTATAGCTATTCATATAGCTCTCTTTTGGTGTTCTTTTTTTGTTTTTTGCACTACGGTCTGCTTACTTAAGTAACGCGATTAATACTTATTTTAAGTGAGAAATATAATCCGATACTTATATCAGTGTATTATAATTTTTCCACTATGCCCCCGGCGGGCTTCCAGTTCGGGGACAACAGGTTTGCTGCGCTGGCCCAAGGTCCCCACCCAAAACGTAAAAAAATCGTATCAAAAACTGCAAGATGCTTTTCCTGACTTACCGCCAATAAAAAGTGATGATCCAAAGTATATTGTGATTAAATCCGACGAGAATTCTACACCCCTTTCGAAGGTTTCTTGTTTTCGTGTTTACAATGCCTTACTTACCGTGAGCAAAGATATAAACAAAATTAGTGAATTACGCGACGGCAGCCTATTACTGCTAGTGAAAAATAAGCAAGTAGCAGAAAAGTTTATAAAAACGAAATGTCTTTTCAACATTGGCACTGTTAGCGCTAGCTATCATCAACATCTTAATTGTAACAAAGGCACCATTTATGCAGCGTTTTTAATGTTGTGCCTGAAAGCGAAATAATAGAAGGACTGAGTTCTTACGAAGTTTCCGCGGTTTATAAGTTCACTCGCAAAGTTGAAGGTGTTATAAAGCCTACTGGTGATTTACTAATATCATTCAACAGTTATTCCCTTCCAAACAAAATAAACATCGCATGGAGGATGACCTCTGTGCGACCATACGTGCCTAATCCAATGCGCTGCAGGTCATGCCAAAAATTGGGTCATACGCAAAAACATTGTAAGGGTTCCCCAACATGCGAAACTTGCAATTTCCCTTCTCCATACGATAATGACTGCATCCGAGTCATGTGTGCGAATTGTTCTGGCGAGCATCGATCTTCGGACTATAAGTGTCCAAAGTATATGCAAACCAAAGAAATTTTAAAAGTAAAGACACTAAAAAAGTGCAGTATGCACGAAGCCCTTAAAAAGTATAGAGAAAATACTTCCCTCCCTGCCCTCACTGCTAGCTTTGCACATGTGCTTCAACCTACAAAAGAGGTATCCTCTGTATCCAACACACCAACAAAAATTTCAGCCATCAACAATTTCACAAAATCTAAAAATAATCATAGAATTGCCGACAATGACTTGCCTAGTACATCAAAACAAAACGCAGAGGTCACCTCTGCTCCCAACTCATCAATAAACTCTTTAACTAGAAAAAATCACTCATCAAACGCCAACAACAAACATATTTCCATCAACAAGCCTGCATCGATCAGTTCAGACTACAACAACGTCTCACATTCAGCTACAAATATCAGCGACAACTGTACCCAACAAGCCTCTTTCTTAAATCCCAAACTTTTCAGTCCAACAACAGCCTCTTTCATTTCTAACTTAAACAACTCCTTAAACTCGCTTAATAAATATACTGACTTCAACAACACTACTACCAATACTACCGTGCAGTCTAATCCACCTAATCACGAAAATCTCTTTCCAACAACAAGCAATTCCAACGATAATCAATACTCTACTCAACATACTGAACAAATAGAAATTGACTCTGAATAAATACGCTTAGCCTTTACTCTCTTTTGAACTAGTACTCAATTGGTGACACTCAGCTTCAACTGACTGCTCATACGAGTTGATATTCTAGCTCTCTTCTGTTTCCTTTTTTTTCCTACATAGATCTTATGATTCCATTATTGCAATGGAATTTAAACGGCTACACTAATAATTACAATGAGCTTCAATTATTAATACAAGATCATTCCCCAGCTATTATACTCTTAAATGAAACTCACATCTCTTTCAACTTGTCGGCTTTTACTCCTAAGCAGTACATTGGCATGTTTCACAATCTTCCACATATTCCACACAACAAAATTAATGCCATTCAATCCAACTTGCTGGCTATGTCGATCGAAATTGTCTTAGTTAAAAAAATCACCATTATATGCACCTATATTGCACCAGATAAACATTTTACCAGTACAGACATCCTGCAATTAATCAACCAAGCTTCTACTCCTTTAATTTTCGCTGGTGATTTTAATGCAGTCCACTATGGGGCTCTCCAATAGCCAACAAGAGGGGCAAATGCATTGAAGACGCTTTACTTTCCTCTAACTTAATATGTTTGAATAACGGATCCGCAACACACTTTTCCACTCACTCCACGTTTTCCCATGTAGATCTTACAATGTGCACCGACTCACTTGCCACAGAGTGCGAATGGAGTATACTCGATCACCTGCATGGAAGCGACCACTCCCCCATTGTACTAAAATTGCACCTAGATTCAACAACTAAAACCCACAAAATAAATAAGGTATTCAAAACTGATTACGCTGATTGGGACAAGTTTCAGACACATTGCGAGATAAATGGCAATAATACCCCAATATCTGACAACACTAACCAAGAAAGTGCGAGGTTAACAAAAATTATCCGTTCAGCAGCGAATGTTAGCATTCCTCATACAAAGCTAACAGCAAGTTCAAAGAGTGTTCCTTGGTGGAATAAAGAAATCGCTGAATTGCGGGCAAAAAACAGACAGCTTGGTATGAATACAAACGCGCTCGATCACTAGTCAACTTAATATCTTTCAGGAAAGCCAATGCTCTTTTCCGTCGTTCCGCGAAACAGGCCAAGCGTACATGTTTTCAGAATTTCACAAGCAAAATTAATCCTTCGTTTAGTCCTAAATTGATATGGAACGCTTTAAAAAAACTTTCTGGAGTGCCTAGAAATCTAACCATTCAATGCGTAAAGGGGCCAACAGGTTTGGTAACCAATCCATCCGATATTTCCGAGTTATTTGCAAACCACTATTCTGAAACAAGCTCAGATATTTCATTCAGCACACAGTTTCAAACCTCTAAAACCACCACACTGTCCGACACTTCCTACTCTGTCTCCCCTCTTTCTTTCTCTGCTAAACAAATAGAAACCAGCATTTCACTGTCTGAATTCGAGTTCGTTGCATCTACCGTTAAGGGTAAGTCCCCGGGGCAAGATAAAATTTCTTATCCAATTATCAGACATATGCCAAAAAGCCTCAAGCTCCGATTGGTAAAGCTTTATAACAAAATTTTCAATACTGGTGTCTACCCCCAATTTTGGAAAACGTCCTGTGTCATACCAATACTTAAACCACACAAATCCTCCGATGAACTTGCTCACTATAGGCCGATCTCCCTCCTTCCATGTATGGGCAAAATTTTGGAAAAGATCGTGGCTAACCGCTTGATGTGATATGCTCAGCGAAACAAGTTCATATCACCGAATCAAGTCGCCTACAAAAAAGGTCAAGGCACGTTAGATGCTTTAATCCAACTAGACTACTTCATTACTAACGCTTTGTCTAGCAAAAACCACGTGTCCGTACTATCTCTGGACTTTCACAGAGCTTTCGACAAAATTGGAGCCCATATTATTATTCGTCAACTAAGAAAATGGAAAATAGGCCGGAATATGATACGTTTTATTACTAACTTTCTCACAAACAGAAATCTCAAAGTCAACGTAAATGGTTTTCTTTCTTCAACACTCCCGCTTTCTAATGGTACGCCGCAAGGCTCACCTCTTTCAGCCCTCCTTTTTATCATTGCTTTCGATGATATTAGTAGGATGATAAAAAATTACAAAGGAGTTGAGCACCAAATCTATGCTGACGATGTCCTAATCTACACAAAAGTCTCTGACATTAATTTAGCTCAATCCTTATTTTCTAATATACTCGCCAGAATTGAGACTTGGTCACTGGAGTCTGGTGCTTCACTTTCCTTAGACAAAACACATATCCTTCATGTATGTAGGAAGCAAAATTGCAACGGTATTTCACTAACCCACAACCAAACTAACATCGAATGTAAAACACAGCTGAAAATACTAGGATTAATTTTTGACTCTAATTATAATTTTAATGCTCACTGTAAATATCCAATCCAAGTAATCCCTGGCCATGCTGGTATTACAGGCAACCACTTTGCAGACCTCGCTGCGAAAAATGTAGCCAGGACTCCTGCCTTAACATACCACGTCTCATCCAAGCAAGACATTCTTAACCTTATTAAGCACAAAAGGCATCAAAAAAACGCAAGCGAATGGAAAACATTTAAACATCACTACGCGGTCATAAATCCAGCCAGAAATCGTATAATCTACTCGTCAACAGTTCCAACTAGCGCAATGAAGACATATACTCGATTAAGGATTGGACACACTATCATAACACACGCCCACTTACTATCGGCCCATCCATTTGCCCCCTTTGCGATGACACCGCTACTATCAAACACTTACTCACACTCTGTCCGATGCTTCACCCAACAGCCCACAACTCTGGCAATATTGATATCATAAAACTACTAAGTGAACCTTCAGAAAAAAACGTGATGATTGTATATATATTCTTAAAAACCAACGATTTGTTAAAATATATTTAAGCAACTTACATCTTTACTAACCCTTAGCAACTAGAATTTTTCACCTAGTTATAATTACAAGACGGCTGAAGGCCTCGTAGCCAGTGCTGCGTTTATGTATTTATATAATAAAACTCTTTTTGTTATATGAAATATTATAAATAAATAAAAATAAATAAATATATTCAGGTATAAAGTCGATTTTCTTGTATATACATTAAGCAGTCGATATTGAGTTGCTTTAAATCATTAATTTAACATCTTTAAGTTAATTTACCTTCTTCATACTAAAGTTGACATAAAGCCATAACGGCAGTGCATTTGGAAGAATTCGACAATCTTATATTCAGGTATAAAGTCGATTTTATTGTATATACACATTAAGCAGTCGATACTGAGTGGCTTTAAATCATTAATTTAACATATTTAAGTTAATTTACTTTCTTCACCTTTCTGAAGTTGACATAAAGCCATAACGGCAGTGCATTTGGATGACTTCGACAATTTTATATTCACGTATAAATTCGATTTTCTTGTATATACACATTTAGCAGTCGACACTGAGTTGCTTTAAATCATTAATTTAACATATTTAAGTAATTTTCCTTCTTCATCTTATTGAAATTGACATAAAACCATAACGGCAGTGCATTTGGAAGAATTCGACAATCTTATATTCAGGTGTAAAGTCCATTTTCTTGTATATACACATTAAGCAGTCGACATTGAGTTGCTTTAAATCATTAATTTAATATCTTTAAGTTAATTTACCTTCTCATCTTACTGAAGTTGACATAAAGCCATAAGGGCAGTGCATTTGGAAGAATTCGACAATCTTATATTCAGGTATAAAGTCGATTTTCTTGTATATACACATTAAGCAGTCGATACTGAGTTGCTTCAAATCGTTAATTTAACATATTTAAGTTAATTTACTTCTTCACCTTCCTGAAGTTGAAATAAAGCCATAACGGCAGTGCATTTGGATGACTTCGACAATCTTATATTCAGGTATAAATTCGATTTTCTTGTATATACGCATTTAGCAGTCGATATTGAGTTGCTTTAAATCATTAATATAACATATTTAAGTTAATTAACCGTTTGCATCTTACTGAAGTTGACATAAAGCCATAACGGCAGTGCATTTGGAAGA
Organism: Bactrocera neohumeralis; assembly: GCF_024586455.1. Lineage (NCBI taxonomy): Eukaryota > Metazoa > Arthropoda > Insecta > Diptera > Tephritidae > Bactrocera > Bactrocera neohumeralis. The sequence continues at coordinate 17,904 of NW_026090083.1, read as the reverse complement.
ATTCGATAATCTCATATTCAGGTAAAAGTCGATTTTCTTGTATATACACATTTAGCAATCGATACTGAGTTGCTTTAAATCATTTATTTAACATCTTTAAGTTAATTAACCTTCTTTATCTTACTGAAGTTGACATAAAGCCATAACGGCAGTGCATTTGGAAGAATTCGACAATCTTATGTTCAAGTATAAAGTCGATTTTCTTGTATAGTCACCTTCAGCAATCGATATTGAGTTGCTCCAAATCACTAATTTAACATATTTAAGTTAATTAACTTTCTTCACCTTCCTGAAGTTGACATAGAACCATAACGGCAGTGCATTTGGATGACATCGACAATCTTATATTCAGGTATAAAGTCCATTTTCTTGTATATACACATTTAACAATCGATATTGAGTTGCTTTAAATCATTTATTTAACATCTTTAAGTCATTTTCCTTCTTCATCTTATTGAAATTGACATAAAGCCATAACGGCAGTGCATTTGGAAGAATTCGACAATCTTATATTCAGGTATAAAGTCCATTTTCTTGTATATACACATTAAGCAGTCGATATTGAGTTGCTTTAAATCATTAATTTAACATCTTTAAGTTAATTTACCTTCTTCATCTTACTGAAGTTGACATAGGGCTATAACGGCAGTGCATTTTGAAGAATTCGACAATCTCATATTCAGGTATAAAGTCGATTTTCTTGTATATATACATTTAGCAGTCGATACTGAGTTGCTTTAAATCATTAATTTAACATCTTTAAGTTAATTTACCTTCTTCACCTTCCTGAAGTTGACATAAAGCCATAACGGCAGTGCATTTGGATGACTTCGACAATCTTATATTCACGTATAAATTCGATTTTCTTGTATATACACATTAAGCAGCCGATATTGAGGTGCTTTAAATCATTAATTTAACATCTTTAAGTTAATTTACCATCTTCATCTTACTGAAGTTGACATAAAGCCATAACGGCAGTGCATTTGGAAGAATTCGATAATCTTATATTCAGGTATAAAGTCGAATTTCTTTATATACACATTTAGCAATCGATATTGAGTTGCTTTAAATCATTAATTTAACATCTTTAAGTTAATTTACCTTCTTCATCTTACTGAAGTTGATATAAAGCCATAACGGCAGTGCATTTGGAAGAATTCGATAATCTCAAATTCAGGTAAAAAGTCGATTTTCTTGTACATACACATTTAGCAGTCGATATTGAAATGCTTTAAATCATTAATTTAACATCTTTAAGTTAATTTACCTTCTTCATCTTACTGAAGTTGACATAAAGCCATAACGGTAGTGCATTTGGAAGAATTCGACAATCTTATATTCAGGTATAAAGTCGATTTTCTTGTATATACACATTAAGCAGTCGATATTGAGTTGCTTTAAATCATTAATTTAACATCTTTAAGTTAATTTACCTTCTTCATCTTACTGAAGTTGACATAAATCCATAACGGCAGTGTATTTGGAAGAATTCGACAATCTTATATTCAGGTATAAAGTTCATTTTCTTGTATATACACATTAAGCAGTCGATATTGACTTGCTTTAAATCATTAATTTAACATCTTTAAGTTAATTAACCTTCTTCATCTTACTGAAGTTGAAATAAATCCATAACGGCAGTGCATTTGGAAGAATTCGACAATCTTATATTCAGGTATAAAGTCGATTTTCTTGTATATACACATTAAGCAGTCGATATTGAGTTGCTTTAAATCATTAATTTAACATATTTAAGTTAATTTACCTTCTTCATCTTACTGAAGTTGACATAAAAACCATAACGGCAGTGCATGTGGAAGAATTCGACAATCTTATATTCAGGTATAAAGTCGATTTTCTTGTATATACACATTTAGCAATCGATATTGAGTTGCTTTAAATCATTTATTTAACATATTTAAGTCATTTTCCTTCTTCATCTTATTGAAATTGACATAAAGCCATAACGGCAGTGCATTTGGAAGAATTCGACAATCTTATATTCAGGTATAAAGTCCATTTTCTTGTATATACACATTAAGCAGTCGATATTGAGTTGCTTTAAATCATTAATTTAACATCTTTAAGTTAATTTACCTTCTTCATCTTACTGAAGTTGACATAAAGCCATAACGGCAGTGCATTTGGAAGAATTCGACAATCTTATATTCAGGTATAAAGTCATTTTCTTGTATATACACATTAAGCAGTCGATATTGAGTTGCTTTAAATCATTAATTTAACATCTTTAAGTTAATTTACTTTCTTCACCTTCCTGAAGTTGACATAGAGCCATAACGGCAGTGCATTTGGAAGAATTCGACAATCTTATATTTAGGTATAAATTCGATTTTCTTGTATATACACATTAAGCAGTCGATATTGAGGTGCTTTAAATCATTAATTTAACATCTTTAAGTTAATTTACCATCTTCATCTTACTGAAGTTGACATAAAGCCATAACGGCAATGCATTTGGAAGAATTCGATAATCTTATATTCAGGTATAAAGTCGATTTTCTTGTATATACACATTAAGCAGTCGATATTGAGTTGCTTTAAATCATTAACTTAACATCTTTAAGTTAATTAACCATCTTCATCTTACTGAAGTTGAAATAAATCCATAACGGCAGTGTATTTGGAAGAATTCGACAATCCTATGTTCAAGTATAAAGTCGATTTTCTTGTATAATCTTGACATAAGGCCATAACGGCAGTGCATTTGTATGACTTCGACAATCTTATATTCAGGTATAAAGTCGATTTTCTTCTATACACACATATAGCAGTCGATAACGAGTTGCTATAAATCATTAATTTAACATCTTTAAGTTAACTAACCTTCTTCATCTTACTGAAGTTGACATAAAGCCATAACGGCAGTGCATTTGGGAGAATTCGACAATCTTATGTTCAGGTATAAAGTCGATTTTCTTGTATATACACATTTAGCAGTCGATATTGAGTTGCTTTAAATCATTAATTTAACATAATTTAAGTTAATTTAACCTTCTTCATCTTACTGAAGTTGACATAAATTCATAACGGCAGTGCATTTAGGAGAATTCGACAATCTTATGTTCAAGTATAAAGTCGATTTTCTTGTATATACACATTTAGCAGTCGATATTGAGTTGCTTTAAATCATTAATTTAACATCATTTAAGTTAATTTACCTTCTTCATCTTACTGAAGTTGACATAAAGCCATAACGGCAGTGCATTTGGAAGAATTCGACAATCTTATATTCAGGTATAAAGTCGATTTTCTTGTATATACACATTAAGCAGTCGATATTGAGTTGCTTTAAATCATTAATTTAACATCTTTAAGTTAATTTACCTTCTTCATCTTACTGAAGTTGACATAAAGCCATAACGGCAGTGCATTTGGAAGAATTCGACAATCTTATATTCAGGTATAAAGTCGATTTTCTTGTATATACACATTAAGCAGTCGATATTGAGTTGCTTTAAATCATTAATTTAACATATTTAAGTTAATTTACCTTCTTCATCTTACTGAAGTTGACATAAAGCCATAACGGCAGTGCATTTGGAAGAATTCGACAATCTTATATTCAGGTATAAAGTCGATTTTCTTGTATATACACATTTAGCAGTCGATATTGAGTTGCTTTAAATCATTAATTTAACATCTTTAAGTTAATTTACCTTCTTCATCTTACTGAAGTTGACATAAAGCCATAACGGCAGTGCATTTGGAAGAATTCGACAATCTTATATTCAGGTATAAAGTCGATTTTCTTGTATATACACATTTAGCAGTCGATATTGAGTTGCTTTAAATCATTAATTTAACATCTTTAAGTTAATTTACCTTCTTCATCTTACTGAAGTTGACATAAAGCCATAACGGCAGTGCATTTGGAAGAATTCGATAATCTTATATTCAGGTATAAAGTCGATTTTCTTGTATATACACATTAAGCAGTCGATATTGAGTTGCTTTAAATCATTAATTTAACATCTTTAAGTTAATTAACCTTCTTCATCTTACTGAAGTTGACATAAAGCCATAACGGCAGTGCATTTGGAAGAATTCGACAATCTTATATTCAGGTATAAAGTCGATTTTCTTGTATATACACATTAAGCAGTCGATATTGAGTTGCTTTAAATCATTAATTTAACATCTTTAAGTTAATTTACCTTCTTCATCTTACTGAAATTGACATAAAGCCATAACGGCAGTGCATTTGGAAGAATTCGACAATCTTATATTCAGGTATAAAGTCGATTTTCTTGTATATACACATTAAGCAGTCGATATTGAGTTGCTTTAAATCATTAATTTAACATATTTAAGTTAATTTACCTTCTTCATCTTACTGAAGTTGACATAAAGCCATAACGGCAGTGCATTTGGAAGAATTCGACAATCTTATATTCAGGTATAAAGTCGATTTTCTTGTATATACACATTTAACAGTCGATATTGAGTTGCTTTAAATCATTAATTTAACATCTTTAAGTTAATTTACCTTCTTCATCTTATTGAAGTTGACATAAAGCCATAACGGCAGTGCATTTGGAAGAATTCGACAATCTTATATTCAGGTATAAAGTCGATTTTCTTGTATATACACATTTAGCAGTCGATATTGAGTTGCTTTAAATAAATTTAACATTTTAAGTTAATTTACCTTCTTCATCTTACTGAAGTTGACATAAAGCCATAACGGCAGTGCATTTGGAAGAATTCGACAATCTTATATTCAGGTATAAAGTCGATTTTCTTGTATATACACATTAAGCAGTCGATATTGAGTTGCTTTAAATCATTAATTTAACATATTTAAGTTAATTTACCTTCTTCATCTTACTGAAGTTGACATAAAGCCATAACGGCAGTGCATTTGGAAGAATTCGACAATCTTATATTCAGGTATAAAGTCGATTTTCTTGTATATACACATTTAGCAGTCGATATTGAGTTGCTTTAAATCATTAATTTAACATCTTTAAGTTAATTTACCTTCTTCATCTTACTGAAGTTGACATAAAGCCATAACGGCAGTGCATTTGGAAGAATTCGACAATCTTATATTCAGGTATAAAGTCGATTTTCTTGTATATACACATTTAAGCAGTCGATATTGAGTTGCTTTAAATCATTAATTTAACATCTTTTAAGTTAATTTACCTTCTTCATCTTACTGAAGTTGACATAAAGCCATAACGGCAGTGCATTTGGAAGAATTCGACAATCTTATATTCAGGTATAAAGTCGATTTTCTTGTATATACACATTTTAGCAGTCGATATTGAGTTGCTTTAAATCATTAATTTAACATCTTTAAGTTAATTTACCTTCTTCATCTTACTTGAAGTTGACATAAGCCATAACGGCAGTGCATTTGGAAGAATTCGACAATCTTATATTCAGGTATAAAGTCGATTTTCTTGTATATACACATTTAGCAGTCGATATTGAGTTGCTTTAAATCATTAATTTAACATCTTTAAGTTAATTTACCTTCTTCATCTTACTGAAGTTGACATAAAGCCATAACGGCAGTGCATTTGGAAGAATTCGACAATCTTATATTCAGGTATAAAGTCGATTTTCTTGTATATACACATTTAGCAGTCGATATTGAGTTGCTTTAAATCATTAATTTAACATATTTAAGTTAATTTACCTTCTTCATCTTACTTGAAGTTGACATAAAGCCATAACGGCAGTGCATTTGGAAGAATTCGACAATCTTATATTCAGGTATAAAGTCGATTTTCTTGTATATACACATTTAGCAGTCGATATTGAGTTGCTTTAAATCATTAATTTAACATCTTTAAGTTAATTTACCTTCTTCATCTTACTGAAGTTGACATAAAGCCATAACGGCAGTGCATTTGGAAGAATTCGACAATCTTATATTCAGGTATAAAGTCGATTTTCTTGTATATACACATTTAGCAGTCGATATTGAGTTGCTTTAAATCATTAATTTAACATCTTTAAGTTAATTTACCTTCTTCATCTTACTGAAGTTGACATAAAGCCATAACGGCAGTGCATTTGGAAGAATTCGACAATCTTATATTCAGGTATAAAGTCGATTTTTCTTGTATATACACATTTAGCAGTCGATATTGAGTTGCTTTAAATCATTAATTTAACATCTTTAAGTTAATTTACCTTCTTCATCTTACTGAAGTTGACATAAAGCCATAACGGCAGTGCATTTGGAAGAATTCGACAATCTTATATTCAGGTATAAAGTCGATTTTCTTGTATATACACATTTAGCAGTCGATATTGAGTTGCTTTAAATCATTAATTTAACATCTTTAAGTTAATTTACCTTCTTCATCTTACTGAAGTTGACATAAAGCCATAACGGCAGTGCATTTGGAAGAATTCGACAATCTTATATTCAGGTATAAAGTCGATTTTCTTGTATATACACATTTAGCAGTCGATATTGAGTTGCTTTAAATCATTAATTTAACATCTTTAAGTTAATTTACCTTCTTCATCTTACTGAAGTTGACATAAAGCCATAACGGCAGTGCATTTGGAAGAATTCGACAATCTTATATTCAGGTATAAAGTCGATTTTCTTGTATATACACATTTAGCAGTCGATATTGAGTTGCTTTAAATCATTAATTTAACATCTTTAAGTTAATTTACCTTCTTCATCTTACTGAAGTTGACATAAAGCCATAACGGCAGTGCATTTGGAAGAATTCGACAATCTTATATTCAGGTATAAAGTCGATTTTCTTGTATATACACATTTAGCAGTCGATATTGAGTTGCTTTAAATCATTAATTTAACATCTTTAAGTTAATTTACCTTCTTCATCTTACTGAAGTTGACATAAAGCCATAACGGCAGTGCATTTGGAAGAATTCGACAATCTTATATTCAGGTATAAAGTCGATTTTCTTGTATATACACATTTAGCAGTCGATATTGAGTTGCTTTAAATCATTAATTTAACATCTTTAAGTTAATTTACCTTCTTCATCTTACTGAAGTTGACATAAAGCCATAACGGCAGTGCATTTGGAAGAATTCGACAATCTTATATTCAGGTATAAAGTCGATTTTCTTGTATATACACATTTAGCAGTCGATATTGAGTTGCTTTAAATCATTAATTTTAACATCTTTAAGTTAATTTACCTTCTTCATCTTACTGAAGTTGACATAAAGCCATAACGGCAGTGCATTTGGAAGAATTCGACAATCTTATATTCAGGTATAAAGTCGATTTTCTTGTATATACACATTTAAGCAGTCGATATTGAGTTGCTTTAAATCATTAATTTAACATCTTTAAGTTAATTTACCTTCTTCATCTTACTGAAGTTGACATAAAGCCATAACGGCAGTGCATTTGGAAGAATTCGACAATCTTATATTCAGGTATAAAGTCGATTTTCTTGTATATACACATTTAGCAGTCGATATTGAGTTGCTTTAAATCATTAATTTAACATCTTTAAGTTAATTTACCTTCTTCATCTTACTGAAGTTGACATAAAGCCATAACGGCAGTGCATTTGGAAGAATTCGACAATCTTATATTCAGGTATAAAGTCGATTTTCTTGTATATACACATTTAGCAGTCGATATTGAGTTGCTTTAAATCATTAATTTAACATCTTTTAAGTTAATTTACCTTCTTCATCTTACTGAAGTTGACATAAAGCCATAACGGCAGTGCATTTGGAAGAATTCGACAATCTTATATTCAGGTATAAAGTCGATTTTCTTGTATATACACATTTAGCAGTCGATATTGAGTTGCTTTAAATCATTAATTTAACATCTTTAAGTTAATTTACCTTCTTCATCTTACTGAAGTTGACATAAAGCCATAACGGCAGTGCATTTGGAAGAATTCGACAATCTTATATTCAGGTATAAAGTCGATTTTCTTGTATATACACATTTAGCAGTCGATATTGAGTTGCTTTAAATCATTAATTTAACATCTTTAAGTTAATTTACCTTCTTCATCTTACTGAAGTTGACATAAAGCCATAACGGCAGTGCATTTGGAAGAATTCGACAATCTTATATTCAGGTATAAAGTCGATTTTCTTGTATATACACATTTAGCAGTCGATATTGAGTTGCTTTAAATCATTAATTTAACATCTTTAAGTTAATTTACCTTCTTCATCTTACTGAAGTTGACATAAAGCCATAACGGCAGTGCATTTGGAAGAATTCGACAATCTTATATTCAGGTATAAAGTCGATTTTCTTGTATATACACATTAGCAGTCGATATTGAGTTGCTTTAAATCATTAATTTAACATCTTTAAGTTAATTTACCTTCTTCATCTTACTGAAGTTGACATAAAGCCATAACGGCAGTGCATTTGGAAGAATTCGACAATCTTATATTCAGGTATAAAGTCGATTTTCTTGTATATACACATTTAGCAGTCGATATTGAGTTGCTTTAAATCATTAATTTAACATCTTTAAGTTAATTTACCTTTCTTCATCTTACTGAAGTTGACATAAAGCCATAACGGCAGTGCATTTGGAAGAATTCGACAATCTTATATTCAGGTATAAAGTCGATTTTCTTGTATATACACATTTAGCAGTCGATATTGAGTTGCTTTAAATCATTAATTTAACATCTTTAAGTTAATTAATTTCATTCTTCTTCATCTTACTGAAGTTGACATAAAGCCATAACGGCAGTGCATTTGGAAGAATTCGACAATCTTATATTCAGGTAAAAGTCGATTTTCTTGTATATACACATTTAGCAGTCGATATTGAGTTGCTTTAAATCATTAATTTAACATCTTTAAGTTAATTTACCTTCTTCATCTTACTGAAGTTGACATAAAGCCATAACGGCAGTGCATTTGGAAGAATTCGACAATCTTATATTCAGGTATAAAGTCGATTTTCTTGTATATACACATTTAGCAGTCGATATTGAGTTGCTTTAAATCATTAATTTAACATCTTTAAGTTAATTTACCTTCTTCATCTTACTGAAGTTGACATAAAGCCATAACGGCAGTGCATTTGGAAAATTCGACAATCTTATATTCAGGTATAAAGTCGATTTTTCTTGTATATACACATTTAGCAGTCGATATTGAGTTGCTTTAAATCATTAATTTAACATCTTTAAGTTAATTTACCTTCTTCATCTTACTGAAGTTGACATAAAGCCATAACGGCAGTGCATTTGGAAGAATTCGACAATCTTATATTCAGGTATAAAGTCGATTTTCTTGTATATACACATTTAGCAGTCGATATTGAGTTGCTTTAAATCATTAATTTAACATCTTTAAGTTAATTTACCTTCTTCATCTTACTGAAGTTGACATAAAGCCATAACGGCAGTGCATTTGGAAGAATTCGACAATCTTATATTCAGGTATAAAGTCGATTTTCTTGTATATACACATTTAGCAGTCGATATTGAGTTGCTTTAAATCATTAATTTAACATCTTTAAGTTAATTTACCTTCTTCATCTTACTGAAGTTGACATAAAGCCATAACGGCAGTGCATTTGGAAGAATTCGACAATCTTATATTCAGGTATAAAGTCGATTTTCTTGTATATACACATTAAGCAGTCGATATTGAGTTGCTTTAAATCATTAATTTAACATCTTTAAGTTAATTTACCTTCTTCATCTTACTGAAGTTGACATAAAGCCATAACGGCAGTGCATTTGGAAGAATTCGACAATCTTATATTCAGGTATAAAGTCGATTTTCTTGTATATACACATTTTAGCAGTCGATATTGAGTTGCTTTAAATCATTAATTTAACATCTTTAAGTTAATTTACCTTCTTCATCTTACTGAAGTTGACATAAAGCCATAACGGCAGTGCATTTGGAAGAATTCGACAATCTTATATTCAGGTATAAAGTCGATTTTCTTGTATATACACATTTAGCAGTCGATATTGAGTTGCTTTAAATCATTAATTTAACATCTTTAAGTTAATTTACCTTCTTCATCTTATTGAAGTTGACATAAAGCCATAACGGCAGTGCATTTGGAAGAATTCGACAATCTTATATTCAGGTATAAAGTCGATTTTCTTGTATATACACATTTAGCAGTCGATATTGAGTTGCTTTAAATCATTAATTTAACATCTTTAAGTTAATTTACCTTCTTCATCTTACTGAAGTTGACATAAAGCCATAACGGCAGTGCATTTGGAAGAATTCGACAATCTCGATATTATTCAGGTATAAAGTCGATTTTCTTGTATATACACATTTAAGCAGTCGATATTGAGTTGCTTTAAATCATTAATTTAACATCTTTAAGTTAATTTACCTTCTTCATCTTACTGAAGTTGACATAAAGCCATAACGGCAGTGCATTTGGAAGAATTCGACAATCTTATATTCAGGTATAAAGTCGATTTTCTTGTATATACACATTTAGCAGTCGATATTGAGTTGCTTAAATCATTAATTTAACATCTTTAAGTTAATTTACCTTCTTCATCTTACTGAAGTTGACATAAAGCCATAACGGCAGTGCATTTGGAAGAATTCGACAATCTTATATTCAGGTATAAAGTCGATTTTCTTGTATATACACATTTAGCAGTCGATATTGAGTTGCTTTAAATCATTAATTTAACATCTTTAAGTTAATTTACCTTCTTCATCTTACTGAAGTTGACATAAAGCCATAACGGCAGTGCATTTGGAAGAATTCGACAATCTTATATTCAGGTATAAAGTCGATTTTCTTGTATATACACATTAGCAGTCGATATTGAGTTGCTTTAAATCATTAATTTAACATCTTTAAGTTAAGTTAATTTACCTTCTTCATCTTACTGAAGTTGACATAAAGCCATAACGGCAGTGCATTTGGAAGAATTCGACAATCTTATATTCAGGTATAAAGTCGATTTTCTTGTATATACACATTTAGCAGTCGATATTGAGTTGCTTTAAATCATTAATTTAACATCTTTAAGTTAATTTACCTTCTTCATCTTACTGAAGTTGACATAAAGCCATAACGGCAGTGCATTTGGAAGAATTCGACAATCTTATATTCAGGTATAAAGTCGATTTTCTTGTATATACACATTTAGCAGTCGATATTGAGTTGCTTTAAATCATTAATTTAACATCTTTAAGTTAATTTACCTTCTTCATCTTACTGAAGTTGACATAAAGCCATAACGGCAGTGCATTTGGAAGAATTCGAAATCATATTCAGGTATAAAGTCGATTTTCTTGTATATACACATTTAGCAGTCGATATTGAGTTGCTTTAAATCATTAATTTAACATCTTTAAGTTAATTTACCTTCTTCATCTTACTGAAGTTGACATAAAGCCATAACGGCAGTGCATTTGGAAGAATTCGACAATCTTATATTCAGGTATAAAGTCGATTTTCTTGTATATACACATTAAGCAGTCGATATTGAGTTGCTTTAAATCATTAATTTAACATCTTTAAGTTAATTTACCTTCTTCATCTTACTGAAGTTGACATAAAGCCATAACGGCAGTGCATTTGGAAGAATTCGACAATCTTATATTCAGGTATAAAGTCGATTTTCTTGTATATACACACATTAAGCAGTCGATATTGAGTTGCTTTAAATCATTAATTTAACATCTTTAAGTTAATTTACCTTCTTCATCTTACTGAAGTTGACATAAAGCCATAACGGCAGTGCATTTGGAAGAATTCGACAATCTTATATTCAGGTATAAAGTCGATTTTCTTGTATATACACATTTAGCAGTCGATATTGAGTTGCTTTAAATCATTAATTTAACATCTTTAAGTTAATTTACTTCTTCATCTTACTGAAGTTGACATAAAGCCATAACGGCAGTGCATTTGGAAGAATTCGACAATCTTATATTCAGGTATAAAGTCGATTTTCTTGTATATACACATTAAGCAGTCGATATTGAGTTGCTTTAAATCATTAATTTAACATCTTTAAGTTAATTTACCTTCTTCATCTTACTGAAGTTGACATAAAGCCATAACGGCAGTGCATTTGGAAGAATTCGACAATCTTATATTCAGGTATAAAGTCGATTTTCTTGTATATACACATTTAGCAGTCGATATTGAGTTGCTTTAAATCATTAATTTAACATCTTTAAGTTAATTTACCTTCTTCATCTTACTGAAGTTGACATAAAGCCATAACGGCAGTGCATTTGGAAGAATTCGACAATCTTATATTCAGGTATAAAGTCGATTTTCTTGTATATACACATTAAGCAGTCGATATTGAGTTGCTTTAAATCATTAATTTAACATCTTTAAGTTAATTTACCTTCTTCATCTTACTGAAGTTGACATAAAGCCATAACGGCAGTGCATTTGGAAGAATTCGACAATCTTATATTCAGGTATAAAGTCGATTTTCTTGTATATACACATTTAGCAGTCGATATTGAGTTGCTTTAAATCATTAATTTAACATCTTTAAGTTAATTTACCTTCTTCATCTTACTGAAGTTGACATAAAGCCATAACGGCAGTGCATTTGGAAGAATTCGACAATCTTATATTCAGGTATAAAGTCGATTTTCTTGTATATACACATTTAGCAGTCGATATTGAGTTGCTTTAAATCATTAATTTAACATCTTTAAGTTAATTTACCTTCTTCATCTTATTGAAGTTGACATAAAGCCATAACGGCAGTGCATTTGGAAGAATTCGACAATCTTATATTCAGGTATAAAGTCGATTTTCTTGTATATACACATTTAGCAGTCGATATTGAGTTGCTTTAAATCATTAATTTAACATCTTTAAGTTAATTTACCTTCTTCATCTTACTGAAGTTGACATAAAGCCATAACGGCAGTGCATTTGGAAGAATTCGACAATCTTATATTCAGGTATAAAGTCGATTTTCTTGTATATACACATTTAGCAGTCGATATTGAGTTGCTTTAAATCATTAATTTAACATCTTTAAGATTAATTTACCTTCTTCATCTTATTGAAGTTGACATAAAGCCATAACGGCAGTGCATTTGGAAGAATTCGACAATCTTATATTCAGGTATAAAGTCGATTTTCTTGTATATACACATTTAGCAGTCGATATTGAGTTGCTTTAAATCATTAATTTAACATCTTTAAGTTAATTTACCTTCTTCATCTTACTGAAGTTGACATAAAGCCATAACGGCAGTGCATTTGGAAGAATTCGACAATCTTATATTCAGGTAATAAAGTCGATTTTCTTGTATATACACATTTAGCAGTCGATATTGAGTTGCTTTAAATCATTAATTTAACATATTTAAGTTATTTTACCTTCTTCATCTTACTGAAGTTGACATAAAGCCATAACGGCAGTGCATTTGGAAGAATTCGACAATCTTATATTCAGGTATAAAGTCGATTTTCTTGTATATACACATTAAGCAGTCGATATTGAGTTGCTTTAAATCATTAATTTAACATATTTAAGTTAATTTACCTTCTTCATCTTATTGAAGTTGACATAAAGCCATAACGGCAGTGCATTTGGAAGAATTCGACAATCTTATATTCAGGTATAAAGTCGATTTTCTTGTATATACACATTAAGCAGTCGATATTGAGTTGCTTTAAATCATTAATTTAACATCTTTAAGTTAATTTACCTTCTTCATCTTATTGAAGTTGACATAAAGCCATAACGGCAGTGCATTTGGAAGAATTCGACAATCTTATATTCAGGTATAAAGTCGATTTTCTTGTATATACACATTTAGCAGTCGATATTGAGTTGCTTTAAATCATTAATTTAACATCTTTAAGTTAATTTACCTTCTTCATCTTACTGAAGTTGACATAAAGCCATAACGGCAGTGCATTTGGAAGAATTCGACAATCTTATATTCAGGTATAAAGTCGATTTTCTTGTATATACACATTTGGCAGTCGATATTGAGTTGCTTTAAATCATTAATTTAACATCTTTAAGTTAATTTACCTTCTTCATCTTATTGAAGTTGACATAAAGCCATAACGGCAGTGCATTTGGAAGAATTCGACAATCTTATATTCAGGTATAAAGTCGATTTTCTTGTATATACACATTAAACAGTCGATATTGAGTTGCTTTAAATCAATAATTTAACATCTTTAAGTTAATTTACCTTCTTCATCTTACTGAAGTTGACATAAAGCCATAACAGCAGTGCATTTGGAAGAATTCGACAACCTTATGTTCAAGTATAAAGTCGATTTTCTTCTTCATCTTATTGAAGTTGACATAAAGCCATAACGGCAATGCATTTGGAAGAATTCGACAATCTTATATTCAGGTATAAAGTCCATTTTCTTGTATATACGCACTAAGCAGTCGATATTGAGTTGCTTTAAATCATTAATTTAACATCTTTTAGTTAATTAACCTTCTTCATCTTACTAAAATTGACATAAAGCCATAACGGCAGTGCTTTTGAAAGGATTCGACAATCTTATGTTCAAGTATAAAGTCGATTTTCTTGTATATACACATTTAGCAGTCGATATTGAGTTGCTTTAAATCATTAATTTAACATATTTAAGTTAATTTACCTTCTTCATCTTACTGAAGTTGACATAAAGCCATAACGGCAGTGCATTTGGAAGAATTCGACAATCTTATATTCAGGTATAAAGTCGATTTTCTTGTATATACACATTTAGCAGTCGATATTGAGTTGCTTTAAATCATTAATTTAACATCTTTAAGTTAATTAACCTTCTTCATCTTACTGAAATTGACATAAAGCCATAACGGCAGTGCATTTGGAAGAATTCGACAATCTTATATTCAGGTATAAAGTCGATTTTCTTGTATATACACATTAAGCAGTCGATATTGAGTTGCTTTAAATCATTAATTTAACATCTTTAAGTTAATTTACCTTCTTCATCTTACTGAAGTTGACATAAAGCCATAACGGCAGTGCATTTGGAAGAATTCGACAATCTTATATTCAGGTATAAAGTCGATTTTCTTGTATATATACATTAAGCAGTCGATATTGAGTTGCTTTAAATCATTAATTTAACATATTTAAGTTATTTTACCTTCTTCATCTTACTGAAGTTGACATAAAGCCATAACGGCAGAGCATTTGGAAGAATTCGACAATCTTATATTCAGGTATAAAGTCCATTTTCTTGTATATACACATTAAGCAGTCGACATTGAGTTGCTTTAAATCATTAATTTAACATCTTTAAGTTAATTAACCTTCTTCATCTTACTGAAGTTGACATAAAGCCATAACGGCAATGCATTTGGAAGAAGTCGACAATCTTATATTCAGGTATAAAGTCCATTTTCTTGTATATACACATTAAGCAGTCGATATTGAGTTGCTTTAAATCATTAATTTAACATCTTTAAGTTAATTTACCTTCTTCATCTTACTGAAGTTGACATAAAGCCATAACGGCAGTGCATTTGGAAGAATTCGATAATCTTATATTCAGGTATAAAGTCGATTTTCTTGTATATACACATTAAGCAGTCGATATTGAATTGCTTTAAATCATTAATTTAACATATTTAAGATAACAAACCTTCTTCAGCTTACTGAAGTTGACATAGAGCCATAACGGCAGTGCATTTGGAAGAATTTGACAATCTTATATTCAGGTATAAAGTCGATTTTTTTGTATATACACATTAAGCAGTCGATACCGAGTTGCTTTAAATCATTAATTTTACATATTTAAGTTAATTAACTTTCTTCACCTTCCTGAAGTTGACATAAAGCCATAAGGGCCGTGCATTTGGAAGAATTCGACAATCTTATATTCAGGTATAAAGTCCATTTTCTTGTATATACACATTAAGCAGTCGATATTGAGTTGCTTTAAATCATTAATTTAACATCTTTAAGTTAATTTACCTTCTTCGTCTTACTGAAGTTGACATAAAGCCATAACGGCAGTGCATTTGGAAGAGTTCGATAATCTCTTATTCAGGCAAAAAGTCGATTTTCTTGTATATACACATTTAGCAGTCGATATTGAGTTGCTTTAAATCATTTATTTAACATCTTTAAGTTAGTTTACCTTCTTCATCTTACTGAAGTTGACATAAAGCCATAACGGCAATGCATTTGGAAGAATTCGACAATCTTATATTCAGGTATAAAGTCGATTTTCTTGTATATACACATTTAGCAGTCGATATTGAGTTGCTTTAAATCATTAATTTAACATCTTTAAGTTAATTTACCTTCTTCATCTTACTGAAGTTGACATAAAGCCATAACGGCAATGCATTTGGAAGAATTCGATAATCTCATATTCAGGTAAAAAGTCGATTTTCTTGTATATACACATTAAGCAGTCGATATTGAGTTGCTTTAAATCATTTATTTAACATCTTTAAGTTAGTTTACCTTCTTCATCTTACTGAAGTTGACATAAAGCCATAACGGCAATGCTTTTGGAAGAATTCGACAATCTTATATTCAGGTATAAAGTCGATTTTCTTCTTCAGTCGATATTGAGTTGCTTTAAATCATTAATTTAACATCTTTAAGTTAATTTACCTTCTTCATCTTAAAGTTGACATAAAGCCATAACGGCAGTGCATTTGGAAGAATTCGACAATCTTATATTCAGGTATAAAGTCGATTTTCTTGTATATACACATTAAGCAGTCGATATTGAGTTGCTTTAAATCATTAATTTAACATCTTTAAGTTAATTTACCTTCTTCATCTTACTGAAGTTGACATAAAGCCATAACGGCAGTGCATTTGGAAGAATACGACAATCTTATATTCAGGTATAAAGTCGATTTTCTTGTAAATACACATTTAACAGTCGATATTGAGTTGCTTTAAACCAATAATTTAACATCTTTAAGTTAATTTACCTTCTTCATCTTACTGAAGTTGACATAAAGCCATAACGGCAGTGCATTTGGAAGAATTCGACAATCTTATATTCAGGTATAAAGTCGATTTTCTTGTATATACACATTTAGCAGTCGATATTGAGTTGCTTTAAATCATTAATTTAACATCTTTAAGTTAATTTACCTTCTTCATCTTACTGAAGTTGACATAAAGCCATAACGGCAGTGCATTTGGAAGAATTCGATAATCTTATATTCAGGTATAAAGTCGATTTTCTTGTATATACACATTAAGCAGTCGATATTGAGTTGCTTTAAATCATTAATTTAACATCTTTAAGTTAATTTACCTTCTTCATCTTATTGAAGTTGACATAAAGCCATAACGGCAATGCATTTGGAAGAATTCGACAATCTTATATTCAGGTATAAAGTCCATTTTCTTGTATATACACATTAAGCAGTCGATATTGAGTTGCTTTAAATCGTTAATTTAACATCTTTAAGTTAGTTTACCTTCTTCATCTTACTGAAGTTGACATAAAGCCATAACGGCAGTGCATTTGGAAGAATTCGACAATCTTATATTCAGGTATAAAGTCGATTTTCTTGTATATACACATTTAGCAGTCGATATTGAGTTGCTTTAAATCATTAATTTAACATCTTTAAGTTAGTTTACCTTCTTCATCTTACTGAAGTTGACATAAAGCCATAACGGCAGAGCATTTGGAAGAATTCGACAATCTTATATTCAGGTATAAAGTCGATTTTCTTGTATATACACCTTTAGCAGTCGATATTGAGTTGCTTTAAATCATTAATTTAACATCTTTAAGTTAATTAACCTTCTTCATCTTACTGAAATTGACATAAAGCCATAACGGCAGTGCATTTGGAAGAATTCGACAATCTTATTTTCAAGTATAAAGTCGATTTTCTTGTATATACACATTTAGCAGTCGATACTGAATTGCCTTAAATCATTAATTTAACATATTTAAGATAACAAACCTTCTTCAGCTTACTGAAGT
>NW_026090082.1:0-13220 GCF_024586455.1 Bactrocera neohumeralis | reverse complement strand
ATATTTAATTTAATTTAAACCCTTTCTTCATTTTACAAGTTAACAAAAAGCCTAACGGCATTTTGAAAACCAAATCTTTTTTTCGGATAAATCGATTTTCTTTGATATAAAATTTGAGGGAATTGAGTTGTTAAATCATTTTTTTAACAATTTAATTTTAATTAACCTTCTTATTTTACCAAGTAAACAAAAGCCATAACGGCAGTATTTGGAAGAATCGACATCTTATTTAGGTTTAAGTCGTTTTTTCGTATATCATTTTAAAAGTGATATTATTCCCTTAAATCATTACTTCTTTAAAAGTTAATTTCTCCCTCATCTTACCAAGTTACATAAAGTTGGAGTGTTTTGGGGAAAATTAAATTTTTAATTCAGGTATAAATGATTTCTGATATAAATTAAAAAAAAGGATTAGGTTAAATCATGTTTCCCCAAGTTTTTTAACCTTTTTTTATTTACCGGTTGACATAAAGCCATAACGGGGGCTTTTAAAACCCAATCTTTTTGGTTAAGCGATTTCCTTGTATATACATTTGCAGCGATTTTGGGTTGCTTAATCAAACTCAAATTTTAATAATTCCCCTCATTTTTCCGAAGGACAAAAACCCTTAACGGAATGCTTTGAAAAATCTTAATTGGTATAAAGGTTTTTTTGTATAAAATTTTAGCACGATATGATTGCCAAATCATTTTTTTAACAATTTAAGTAATTTAAACCCTTTCTTATTTTTCCGAAGTTTATAAAGCAAAACCCAGTGCTTTTTAAAACAATTTTAAATTTTAGGTATAAGCGTTTTTCTTTTTTAAAAATTTTTAAAAGGGATAGGTGCTTTAAACCATAACTAAAATTTAAGAAAAAACCCTTCTTCATTTTTACCGAAGGGAATAAAATAACGGCAGTTTTTTAAAACCAATCTTAATTTCGGTATAAACCGATTTCTTTGTATATACAATAGCAGCGATATTGAGTGCCAAATCTTTAACTCAAAATTTAATTTTAACCCTTTCCCATCTTCAAGTTGACAAAAAGCATAAGGCAGTGCTTTGGAAAAACCCGACAATCTTATATTCAGGTAAAGCGATTTGAATAACATTAGCAGTCGACATTGGTTGCCAAATCATAACATCAATTTTAAGATCTTTTTTTTCCAAGGACATAAATAACGGCGGGGGTTTGGAAAACCCGCATTTATTTCGGGTTTAAAAGTGGGTTTTCTTGTATATACAAATTTAGCGTCGAATTGAGTTGCCTTAAAACATGAAGCTTCAATAATGGGCAGTTAGACGAATTTTCTTCATCTTAGTGAAGTTGACATAAAGCCATAACGGCGGTGCATTTAGAAGAATTCGACAATCTTATATTCAGGTATAAAGTCGGTTTTCTTGTATATACATATTTAGCAGTCGATATTGAGTTGCTTTAAATTATTAGCTTCACACATTTAAGTTAATTAACCTTCTTCATCTTGATGAGGTTGACTTAAAGCCATAACGGCGGTGCATTTGGAAGAATTCGACCATCTTATATTCAGGTATAAAGTCGATTTTCTTGTCTATACACATTTAGCAGCCGACATTGAGTTGCTTTAAATCATTAACATCAAATATTAAAGTTAATTAGCCTTCTTCATCTTATCGAAGTTGACATAAGGCCATAACGGCAGTGCATTTGGAAGAATTCGACAATCTTATATTCAGGTATAAAGTCGATTTTCTTGTATATACACATTCAGCAGTCAACATTGAGTTGCTTTGAGTCATTAGTTTAACATGTCGATAATGAGTTGCTTCAAATCATTAACATCAAATATTTAAGTTAGTTAACCTTCTTCATCTTGCTGAAGTAAACATAAAGCCATAACGGCAGTGCATTTGGAAGAATTCGACTAATCTTATATTCAGGTATAAAGTCGATTTTCTTGTATATACACATTTAGCAGTCGATATTGAGTTGCTTTAAATCATTAGTTTAACATATTTAGGTTAATTAACCTTCTTCATCTTAGCGATGTTGACATAAAGCCATAACGGCAGTGCATTTGGAAAATCTCGACAATCTTATATTCAGGTATAAACTCGATTTTCTTGTATATACACATTTAGCAGTCGATATTGAGTTGCCTTAAATCATTAGCTTCACACGTTTAAGTTAATTAACCTTCTTCATTTTACCGAAGTTGACATAAAGCCATAACGGCAGTGCATTTGGAAGAACCCGACAATCTTATATTCAGGTGCAAAGTCGATTTTCTTGTATATACACAGTTAGCAGTCGACATTGAGTTGCTTCAAATCATTAACATCAGATATTTAAGTTAATTAACCTTCTTCATCTTGATAAAGTTGACGTAAAGCCATAACGGCGGTGCATTTGGAAGAATTTTACAATCCTATATTAAGGTATAACGCCGATTGTCTTGTATATTCACATTTAGCAAACGATATTGAGTTGCTTCAAATCATTACCATCAAATATTTAAGTTAGTTAACCTTCATCATCTTGCTGAAGTAAACATAAAGCCATAACGGCAGTGCATTTGGAAGAATTCGACTATCTTATATTCAGGTATTAAGTCGATTTTCTTGTATATACACATTTAGTAGTCGATATTGAGTTGCTTTAAACCATTAGTTTAACATATTTAAGTCAAGTAACCTTCTTCATCTTACCGAAGTTGACATAAAGCCATAGCGGCAGTGCATTTGGAAAATCTCGACAATCTTATATTCAGGTATAAACTCGATTTTCTTGTATATACACATTTAGCAGTCGATATTGAGTTGCCTTAAATCATTAGCTTCACAAGTTTAAGTTAATTAACCTTCTTCATTTTACCGAAGTTGACATAAAGCCATAACGGCAGTGCATTTGGAAGAATCCGAAAATCTTATGTTTAGGTGTAAAGTCGATTTAACTGTATATACACACTTAGCAGTCGATATTGAGTTGCTTCAAATCATTAACATCAAATATTTAAGTTAGTTAACTTTTTTCGTCTTACCGAAGTTGACATAAATAACGGCGGTGGATTTGGAAAATCTCGACAATCTTATGTTCAGGTATAAAGTCGGTTTTCTTGTATATACACATTTAGCAGTCGATATTGAGTTGCTTCAAATCATTACCATCAAATATTTAAGTTAGTTAACCTTCAACATCTTGCTGAAGTAAACATAAAGCCATAACGGCAGTGCATTTGTAAGAATTCGACTACCTTATATTCAGGTATTAAGTCGATTTTCTTGTATATACACATTTAGTAGTCGATATTGAGTTGCCTTAAATCATTAGCTTCACACATTTAAGTTAATTAACCTTCTTCATCTTACCGAAGTTGACATAAAGCCATAACGGCAGTGCATTTGGAAAATCTCGACAATCTTATATTCAGGTATTAATTCGATTTTCTTGCATATACACATTTAGCAGTCGATATTGAGTTGCCTTAAATCATTAGCTTCACACATTTAAGTTATTAACCCTTTTTCACCTTACCGAAGTTGACACAAAACCATAACGGCGGTGGATTTTTAAAATCTCGACAATCTTATGTTCAGGTATAAATTCGATTTTCTTGCATATACACATTTAGCAGTCGGTATTGAGTTGCTTTAAATCATTAGTTTAACATGTTTAAGTCAATTAACCTTCTTCATCTTACCGAAGTTGACATAAAGCCATACGGGCAGTGCATTTGAAAGAATCCGAGAATCTTATATTCAGGTAAAAAGTCGGTTTTCTTGTATATGCACACTTGCAGTCGACATTGAGTTGCTTCAAATCATTAACATCAAATATTTAAGTTAATTAACCTTCTCCATCTTGATGAAGTTGACGTAAAGCCATAACGGCGGTGCATTTGGAAGGTATAAAGTCGATTTTCTCATATATACACATTTAGTAGTCGATATTGAGTTGCTTCAAATCATTAACATCAAATATTTAAGTTAATTAACCCTCTTCAAATCTTAAGTTGCAGTGCATTTGGAATATAAAGTCGATTTTCTATAAAGTCGATTTTCTTGTATATACACATTTAGCAGTCGATATTGAGTTGCCTTAAATTATTAGCTTCACACATTTAAGTTAATTAACCTTCTTCATCTTGATGAGGTTGACTTAAAGCCATAACGGCGTTGCATTTGGAAGAATTCGACAATCTTATATTTAAGTATTAAGTCGATTTTCTTGTATATACACATTTGGCAGTCGATACTGAGTTGCCTTAAATAATTAGTTTAACATATTTAAGTCAATTAACCTTCTTCATCTTACCGAAGTTGACATAAAGCCATAACGGCAGTGCATGTGCAAAACAATCTTACATTCAGGTATAAACTCGATTTTCATGCATATACATATTAAGAAGGAGATATTGAGCTGCCTTAAATCATAAGCTGCACACATTTAAGTTAATTAACCTTCTTTATCTTACCGAAGTTGACATAAAGCCATAACGGCAGTGCATTTGGAAGAATCCGACAATCTTATGTTTAGGTGTTAAGTCGATTTCCCTGTATATACACTTTTAGCAGTCGATATTGAGTTGCTTCGAATCATTAACATCAAATATTTAAGATAATTAGCTCCCCTCATCTTACCGAAGTTGACATAAAGCCTTAACGGAAGTGCTTATAGAAGAATTGGATAATCTTATATTCAGGTATAAAGTTGATTTGCTTGTATATACACATTTAGCACTCGATACTGAGTTGCCTTAAATCATTAGTTTAACATATTTAAGTCAATTAACCTTCTTCATCTTACCGAAGTTGACATAAAGCCATAACGGCAGTGCATTTGCAAAACAATCTTACATTTAGGTATAGAGACGATTTTCGTGTATATACATATTAAGCAGGCGATATTGAGCTGCCTTAAATCATAAGCTGCACACATTTTAACGGCAGTGCATTTAGAAGAATTCGACAATCTTATATTCAGGTATAAAGTTCGATTTTCTTGTATATACACATTTAGCAGTCGATATTGAGTTGCTTTAATTCATTAATTTAACATATTTAAGTTAATTAACCTTCTTTATCTTGCCGAAGTTGACATAAAGCCATAACGGCAGTGCATTTGGAAGAATTCGACAATCTTATATTCAGGTATAAAGTCGATGTTCTTGTATATACACACTTAGCAGTCGATATTGAGTTGCTTCAAATCATTAACATCAAATATTTAAGTCAATTAACCTTCTTCATCTTGCTGAGGTTGGCATAAAGCCATAACGGCAGTGCATTTGGAAGAATTCGACAATCTTATATTCAACTATAAAGTCGATTTCTTGTATATACAAATTTAGCAATCGATATTGATTTGTTTCAAATTATTTACTTCACCTATTTAAGTTAATTAACATTCTTTGAGCTGCCTTAAATCATCTTACCGAAGTTGACATAAAGCCATAACGGCAGTGCATTTGGAAGAACCGACAATCTTATATTCAGGTATAAAGTCGATTTTCTTGTATATACACACTTAGTAGTCGACATTGAGTTGCTTCTAATCATTAACATCAAATATTTAAGTCAATTAACCTTCTTCATCTTACCGAAGTTGACATAAAGCCATAATGGCAGTGCATTTGGAAGAATTCGACAATCTTATATTCAGGTATAAAGTCGATTTTCTTGTATATACACATTTAGCAGTCGATATTGAGTTGCCTTAAATCATTAACATCACATTTAAGTTAATTAGCCTTCTTCATCTTGATGAAGTTGACATAAAGCCATAACGGCAGTGCATTTGGAAGAATTCAACAATCTTATATTAAGGTATAAAGTCGATTTTCTTGTATATACACATTAAGCAGTCGATATTGAGTTGCTTTAAATCATTAGTTTAACATATTTAAGTCAATTAACCTTCTTCATCTTACCGAAGTTGACATAAAGCCATAACGACATAAAGCCATATACGGCAAATACTTAAGTGCGATTTGAATACGAAAGCAGGCGATATTAAATCATAAGCATCAAATATTTAAGTTAATTAGCCTTATATTCAGGTATAAAGTCGATTTTTTGTATATACACATTTAGCAGTCGATATTGAAATGCTTTAAAGCATTTATTTCACATCTTGAAGTTAATTAACCTTCTTCATCTTGTTGAAGTTGACATAAAGCCATAACGGCAGTGCATTTGGAAGAATTCGACAATCTTTTATTCAGGTATAAAGTCAATTTTCTTGTATATACACATTTAGCAGTCGACATATTGAGTTGCTTCAAATCATTAACATCAAATATTTAAGTTAATTAACCTTCTTCATCTTACCGAAGTTGACATAAAGCTAAAACGGCAGTGCATTTGGAAGAATCCGACATCTTATATTCAGGTATAAAGTCGATTTTCTTGTATATACACACTTAGCAGTCGACATTGAGTTGCTTCAAATCATTAACATCAAACATTTAAGTCAATTAACCTTCTTCATCTTACCGAAGTTGATATAAAGCCATAACGGCAGTGCATTTGGAAAATCTCGACAATCTTATATTCAGGTATAAAGTCGATTTTCTTGTATATACACACTTAGCAGTCGACATTGAGTTGCTTCAAATCATAAACATCAGATATTTAAGTTAATTAACCTTCTTCATCTTGATAAAGTGGACGTAAAGCCACAACGGCGGTGCATTTAGAAGAATTCGACAATCTTATATTCAGGTATAAAGTCGGTTTTCTTGTATATACACATTTAGCAGTCGATACTGAGTTGCATTAAATCATTAATTTAACATATTTAAGTTAATTAACCTTCCTCATCTTACCGAAGTTGACATAAAGCCATAACGGCAGTGCATTTGCAAAAAAATCTTACATTTAGGTATAAAGACGATTTTCGTGTATATACGTATTAAGCAGGCGATATTGAGCTCCTTTAATCATAAGCTGCACACATTTAAGTTAATTGACCTTCTTCATCTTTTCGAAGTTGACATAAGGCCATAACGGCAGTGCATTTGGAAGAATCCGACATCTTATATTCAGGTATAAAGTCGATTTTCTTGTATATAAACACTTTGCAGTGACATTGAATTGCTTCAAATCATTAACATCAAACATTTAAGTTAATTAACCTTCTTCATCTTAGCGAAGTTGACATAAAGCCATAACGGCAGTGCATTTGGAAGAACTTGACAATCTTATATTCAGGTGCAAAGTCGATTTTCTTGTATATACACACTAGTTGTCGACATTGAGTTGCTTCTAATCATTAACGTCAGATATTTAAGTTAATTAACATTTTTCATCTTGATAAAGTTGACGGAAAGCCATAACGGAATATCATAAAATATTGTGTTAACTTATACAAGAAAATCATCTTTATACCTGAACACAAGATTGTCTTATTCTTCCAAAAGCACTGCCCTTATGGCTTTATGTCAACTTCGATAAGATGAAGAAAGCTAATTAACTTAAATATTTGATATTAATGATTTGAAGCAACTCAATATCGACTGCTAAATGTGTATTTACAAGAAAATCGACTTTATACCTGAATATAGGATTGTCGAATTCTTCCAAATGCACAGCCGTTATGGCTTTATGTCATCTTCGGTAAGATGAAGAAGGTTAATTGACTTAAATGTGTTTAACTTATGATTTGAGGCAACTCAATATCGACTGCTAAATGTGTATATAGAAGAAAATCGACTTTATACCTGAATATAAGATTATGGAATTCATCCAAATGCACTGCCGTTATGGCTTTATGTCAGCTTCGGTAAAATGAATAAGGCTAATTAGCTTAAATATTTGATATTAATGATTTGAAGCAACTCAATATCGACTGCTAAAAGTGTATATACAAGATAATCGACTTTATACCTGAACATAAGATTGTCTAATTCTTCCAAAAGCACTGCCGTTATGGCTTTATGTCAACTTCGATAAGATTAAGGAAGCTAATTAACTTAAATATTTGATGTTAATGATTTGAAGCAACTCAATATCGACTGCTAAGTGTGTATATACAAGAAAATCGGCTTTATACCTGAATATAAGATTGTCGAATTCTTCCAAATGCACCACCGTTATGGCTTTACGTCAATTTCATCAAGATGAAGAAGGTAAATTAACTTAAATATCTGATTATAATGATTTGAAGCAACTCAATGTCGACTGCTAAGTGTGTATATACAAGAAAATCGACTTTATACCTGTATATAAGATTGTCGGATTTCTTCCAAATGCACTGCCGTTATGGCTTTATGTTTACTTCAGCAAGATGAAGAAGGTTAACTAACTTAAATATTTGATGTTAGTGATTTGAAGCAACTCAATACCGACTCTTCTTCTTCTTAATTGGCGTAGACACCGCTTACGCGATTATAGCCGAGTTAACAACAGCGCGCCAGTCGTTTCTTCTTTTCGCTACGTGGCGCCAATTGGATATTCCAAGCGAAGCCAGGTCCTTCTCCACTTGGTCCTTCCAACGGAGTGGAGGTCTTCCTCTTCCTCTGCTTCTCCCGGCGGGTACTGCGTCGAATACTTTCTGAGCTGGAGTGTTTTCATCCATCCGGACAACATGACCTAGCCAGCGTAGCCGCTGTCTTTTAATTCGCTGAACTATGTCAATGTCGTCGTATATCTCGTACAGCTCAGCGTTCCATCGGATGCGATATTCGCCGTGGCCAATGCGCAAAGGACCATAAATCTTTCGCAGAATTTTTCTCTCGAAAACTCGTAACGTCGACTCATCGGTTGCTGTCATCGCCCAAGCCTCTGCACCATATAGCAGGACGGGAATTATGAGCGACTTATAGAGTTTAGCTTTTGTTCGTCGAGAGAGGACTTTACTTTTCAATTGCCTACTCAGTCCGAAGTAGCACCTGTTGGCAAGAGCAATCCTGCGTTGGATTTCCAGGCTGAGATTATTAGTGGTGTTAATGCTGGTTCCTAAATAGACGAAATTATCTACAACTTCAAAGTTATGACTGTCAGCAGTGACGTGAGAGCCAAGTCGCGAGTGCGACGACTGTTTGTTTGATGACAGGAGATATTTCGTTTTGCCCTCGTTCACTACCAGACCCATTTTCTGTGCTTCCTTGTCCAGCCTAGAGAAAGCAGAACTAACGGCGCGGGTGTTGAGGCCGATGATATCAATATCGTCGCCATACGCCAACAGCTGTACACTCTTATAGAAGATGGTACCTTCTCTGTTTAGTTCTGAAGCTCGAACTATTTTCTCCAGGAGCAGGTTGAAGAAGTCGCACGATAGGGAGTCGCCTTGTCTGAAACCTCGTTTGGTATCGAACGGCTCGGAGAGGTCCTTCCCGATCCTGACGGAGCTTTTCGTGTTGTTCAACGTCAGTTTACACAGCCGTATTAGTTTTGCGGGGATACCAAATTCAGACATCGCGGCATAAAGGCAGCTCCTTTTCGTGCTGTCGAAAGCAGCTTTGAAATCGACGAAGAGGTGGTGTGTGTCGATTCTCCTTTCACGGGTCTTTTCCAAGATTTGGCGCATGGTGAATATCTGGTCGGTTGTTGATTTTCCAGGTCTGAAGCCACACTGATAAGGTCCAATCAGTTTGTTAACGGTGGGCTTTAATATTTCACACAATACGCTCGATAGAACCTTATATGCGATGTTGAGGAGGCTAATCCCACGGTAGTTGGCGCAGATTGTGAGGTCTCCTTTTTTATGGATTGGGCATAGCAAACCTAAATTCCAATCGTTGGGCATGCTCTCGTCCGACCATATTTTACAAAGAAGCTGATGCATGCTCCCTATTAGATCTTCACCGCCGTGTTTGAATAGCTCGGCCGGTAGTCCGTCGGCCCCTGCCGCTTTGTTGTTCTTCAGGCGGGCAATTGCTATTCGAACTTCTTCATGGTCGGGTAATGGAACGTCTGCTCCATCGTCATCGATTGGGGAATCGGGTTCTCCTTCTCCTGGTGTTGTGCGTTCACTGCCATTCAGCAGGCTGGAGAAGTGCTCCCTCCATAATTTAACTATGCTCTGGGCATCAGTGACTAGATCACCTTTGGGGGTTCTACAAGAGTATGCTCCGGTCTTGAAACCTTCTGTAAGCCGCCGCACTTTTTCGTAGAATTTTCGAGCATTACCCCTGTCGGCCAGCTTATCAAGCTCTTCGTACTCACGCATTTCGGCCTCTTTCTTCTTCTGTCTGCAAATGCGTCTCGCTTCCCTCTTCAACTCTCGGTATCTATCCCATCCCGCACGTGTAGTGGTCGATCGTAACGTTGCGAGGTAGGCAGCCTGTTTTCTCTCCGCTGCGACACGGCACTCCTCGTCGTACCAGCTGTTCTTTTGCTCTTTTTAAAAACCAATGGTTTCGGTTGCAGCTGTACGTAAGGAATTTGAAATGCCGTCCCACAGTTCCCTTATACCGAGTTGTTGACGAGCGCTCTCAAAGAGCAGGAGTGCAAGACGAGTAGAAAACCGTTCGCCTGTCTGTTGTGATTGCAGCTTCTCGACGTCGAACCTACCTTGTGTTTGTTGGCGTGCGTTTTTTGCTGCACAGAGGCGAGTGCGAATCTTAGCAGCAACAAGATAGTGGTCCGAGTCGATGTTAGGACCTCGGAGCGCACGCACATCTAAAACACTGGAGACGTGTCTTCCATCTATCACAACATGATCGATCTGGTTGGTAGTTTTTCGATCCGGAGACAGCCAGGTAGCTTGATGAATCTTCTTATGCTGGAATCTAGTACTAAAGATAACCATATTTTGGGCCCCGGCGAAGTCGATCAGCCTCAACCCACTTGGGGATGTTTCGTCGTGGAGGCTGAATTTACCGACCGTAGTGCCAAATATACCTTCTTTGCCCACCCTGGCGTTAAAGTCGCCAAGCACGATTTTGACATCGTGGCGGGGGCAGCTCTCATAAGCGCGCTCCAAGCGCTCATAGAAGGCATCTTTGGTCACATCGTCATTCTCACAAATGCACTGCCGTTATGGCTTTATGTCAACTTCGGTAAGATGAAGGAAGCTAATTAACTTAAATGTTTGATGTTAATGATTTGAAACAACTCAATACCGACCACCAAATGTGTATGTACAAGAAAACCCACTTTATACCTAAATAAAGAGTTGTCGAATTCTTCCAAATGCACTGCCGTTACGGCTTTATGTTAACTTCAGCATGATGAAGAGGGTTAACTAACTTAAATATTTGATGTTAATGATTCGAAGCAACTCAATGTCGACTGCTAAATGTGTTTGTACAAGAAAATCGACTTTATACCTGAATATAAGATTATCGAATTCTTCCAAATGCACTGCCGTTATGGCTTTATGTCAACTTCGGTAAAATGAATAAGGCTAATTAGCTTAAATATTTGATAATATTGATTTGAAGCAACTCAATATCGACTGCTAAATGTGTATATACAAGAAAATCGACTTTATACCTGAACATAAGATTGTCTAATTCTTCCAAAAGCACTGCCGTTATGGCTTTATGTCAACTTCGATAAGATTAAGGAAGCTAATTAACTTAAATTTTTGATGTTAATGATTTGAAGCAACTCAATATCGACTGCTAAGTGTGTATATACAAGAAAATCGACTTTATACCTGAATATAAGATTGTCGGATTCTTCCAAATGCACTGCTAAGGTTAATTAACTTAAATGTGTGCAGCTTATGATTTAAGGCATCTCACTATCGACTGCTAAATGCGTGTAAACAAGAAAATCGACTTTAAACCTGAATATAAGATTTTCGAATTCTTCCAAATGCACTGCCGTTATGGCTTTATGTCAACTTCGGTAAGATGAAGAAGGTTAATTAAATTAAATGTGTGAAGCTAATGATTAAAGGCAACTCAATATCGGCTGCTAAATGTGTATATACAAGAAAATCGAATTTATGCCTGAACATGAGATTGTCTAATTCTTCCAAAAGCACTGCCGTTATGGCTTTATGTCAACTTCGGTAATATAAAGAAAGATAATTAACTTAAATATTTGATGTTAATGAGTTGAAGCAACTCGATATCGACTGCTAAATGTGTATATACAAGAAATCGACTTTATACCTGAATATAGGATTGTCGAATTCTTCCAAATGCTCTGCCGTTATGGATTTATGTCAACTTCAGTAAGAAGAAGATGGTTAATTAACTTAAATATGTTAAATTGATGATTTACTAATGATCACTACCGATTGCTAATTGTGTATGTTCAAGAAAATCGAATTTATACCTGAATATAAGATTGTCGAATTCTTCCAAATGCACTGCCGTTATGGCTTTTTGTCAACTTCGGTAAGATGAAGGAAGCTAATTAACTTAAATATTTGAAGTTAATGATTTGAAGCAACTCAATATCGACTGCTAAATGTATATATACAAGAAATCGACTTTATACCTGAATATAATATTGTCGAGTTCTTCCAAATGCACTGCCGTTATGGCTTTATGTCAACTTCAGTAAGACGAAGATGGTTAATTAACTTAAATATGTTAAATTGATGATTTACTAATGATCACTACCGATTGCTAATTGTGTATGTTCAAGAAAATCGAATTTATACCTGAATATAAGATTATCCAATTCTTCCAAAAACACTGCCGTTAAGGCTTTTTGTCAACTTCGGTAAGATGAAGGAAGCTAATTAACTTAAATATTTGATGCTAATGATTTGAAGCAACCCAATATCGACTGCTAAGTGTGTATATACAGGAAAATCGACTTTAAACCTGAAAATAAGATTGTGGCATTCTTCCAAATGCACTGCCCTTATGGCTTTATGTCAACTTCGGTAAGACAAAGAAGGTTAATTAACTTAAACGTGTCCAGCTTATGATTTAAGGCAACTCAATATCGCCTGCTTAATATGTATATACACGAAAATCGTTTTATGCCTGAATGTAAGATTGTCGAATTCTTCCAAATGCACTGCCGTTATGGCTTTATGTCAACTTCGGTAAGATGAAGAAGGTTAATTGACTTAAATATGTTAAACAAATGATTTAAGGCAACTCAATATCGACTGCTTAATGTGTATATACAAGAAAACCGACTTTATACCTGAATATAAGATTGTCGAATTCTTCCAAATGCACTGCCGTTATGGCTTTATGTCAACTTCGGTAAGACGAAGAAGGTCAATTGACTTAAATATGTTAAACTAATGATTTAAGGCAACTCAATATCGACTGCTAAATGTGTATATACAAGAAAATCGACTTTATATCTGAATATAAGATTGTCCAATTCTTCCAAAT
>NW_026090081.1:0-23400 GCF_024586455.1 Bactrocera neohumeralis | reverse complement strand
TTTCTTGTATATACGCATTTAGCAATTGGCATGGAGTTGCTCCAAATCATTAACTTCACATATTTAAGTTAATTAACCTTCTTCATCTAACTGAAGTTGACATAAATCCATAACGCCAGTGCATTTGGAAGAATTTCACAATCTCACATTTAGGTATAGAGTCGATTTTCTTGTATATACACATTTTTGAATAACCTTTTTTATTTTAGTGAAGTCGACAAAAAGCCATAACGGCAGTGCATTTGCAAGAAGTGCAAAATCTTATATTTAGGTATAAATTCGATTTTCTTGTATATACGCATTTAGCAATCGACATGGAGTTGCTCCAAATCATTAACTTCACATATTTAAGTTAATTAACCTTCTTCATCTTACTGAAGTTGACATAAATCCATAACGCCAGTGCATTTGGAAGAATTTCACAATCTCACATTTAGGTATAAAGTCGATTTTCTTGTATATACACATTTTTGATTAACCGTTTTCATTTTACTGAAGTTGACAAAAAGCCATAACGGCAGTGCATTTGCAAGAAGTGCAAAATCTTATATTTAGGTATAAATTCGATTTTCTTGTATATACGCATTTAGCAATCGACATGGAGTTGCTTCAGATCACTGAAGTTGACATAAAACCATATTGGCAGTGCGTTTGGAAGAATTTCACAATTTTATATTTAGGTATAAAGTCGATTTTCTTCTATATACGCATTTAGCAATCGACATGGAGTTGCTTCAGATCATTAACTTCACATAGTTAAGTTAACTAACCTTTCTCATCTTACTGAAGTTGACATGACTATAACGTCAGTGCATTTGCAAGAAACCCAAAATCTTATATTTAGGTATAAATTCGATTTTCTTGTATATACGCATTTAGCAATCGACATGGAGTTGCTTCAAATCATTAACTTCACATATTTAAGTTAATTAACCTTCTTCATCTCACTGAAGTTGACATAAAGCCATAACGGCAGTGCATTTGCAAGAAACCCAAAAT
Organism: Bactrocera neohumeralis; assembly: GCF_024586455.1. Lineage (NCBI taxonomy): Eukaryota > Metazoa > Arthropoda > Insecta > Diptera > Tephritidae > Bactrocera > Bactrocera neohumeralis. Next base: position 22,401 of record NW_026090081.1, on the reverse strand, counting down.
CTTATATTTAGGTATAAATTCGATTTTCTTGTATATACGCATTTAGCAATCGACATGGAGTTGCTTCAAATCATTAACTTCACATATTTAAGTTAATTAACCTTCTTCATCTTACTGAAGTTGACATAAAAAGCATATCGGCAGTGCATTTGGAAGAAACTGCACAATCTCTTATATTTAGGTATAAAAAGTCGATTTTCTTGTATATACGCATTTAGCAATCGACATGGAGTTGCTTCAGATCATTAACTTCACATATTTAAGTCAATTAACTTTCTTAATTTTACTGAAGTTGACATAAAGCCATAACGGCCGTGCATTTGGAAGAATTTCACAATCTTATATTTAGGTATAAATTCGATTTTCTTGTATATACGCATTTAGCAATCGACATGGAGTTGCTTCAAATCATTAACTTCACATATTTAAGTTAATTAACCTTCTTCATCTTACTGAAGTTGACATAAATCCATAACGGCAGTGCATTTGGAAGAATTTCACAATCTTATATTTAGGTATTAAATCGATTTTCTTGTATATATACATTTAAAAATCGATATTGAGTTGCTTCAAATCAATACTTTAACATATTTAAGTTAGTTAACATTCTTCATCTTACTGAAGTGGACATAAAGCCATAACGGCAGTGCATTTGGAAGAATTCCACCTTCTTATATTTAGGTATAAATTCGATTTTCTTGTATATACGCATTTAGCAATCGACATTGAGTTGCTTCAAATCATTAACTTCACATATTTAAGTTAATTGACTTTCTTCATCTTACTGAAGTTGATAAAAAGCCATAGCGGCAGTGCATTTGGAAGAATTCCATAAAGCTGTAGCGGCATTGCATTTGGAAGAATTCCACAATCTTATATTTAGGTATAAATTCGATTTTCTTGTATATACGCATTTAGCAATCGACATGGAGTTGCTTCAAATCATTAACTTCACATATTTAAGTTAATTAACCTTCTTCATCTTACTGAAGTTGACATAAATCCATAACGCCAGTGCATTTGGAAGAATTACCCAATCTTATATTTAGGTATAAAGTCGATTTTCTTGTATATATTTAGCAATCACATTTTTGATCATTAACCTTTTTAAGTTATTTTTTCATCTGAAGTTGATTTATAACGGCAGTGCATTTGCAAGAATTGCAAAATCTTATATTTAGGTATAAATCGATTTTCTTGTATATACGCATTTAGCAATCGACATTGAGTTGCTCTAAATCATTAACTTCACATATTTAAGTTAATTAACTGTCTTCATCTCACTGAAGTTGATAAAAAGCCATAACGGCAGTGCATTTGGAAGAATTTCACAATCTTATATTTAGGTATAAATTCGATTTTCTTGTATATACGCATTTAGCAATCGACATGGAGTTGCTTCAAATCATTAACTTCACATATTTAAGTTAATTAACCTTCTTCATCTTACTGAAGTTGACATAAAACCATAACGGCAGTGCATTTGGAAGAATTTCACAATCTTTCGCTTCAGGTATAAAGTCGATTTTCTTGTATATACGCATTTAGCAATCGACATGGAGTTGCTTCAAATCATTAACTTCACATATTTAAGTTAATTAACCTTTTTCATCTTACTGAAGTTGATATAAAGCCATAACGGCAGTGCATTTGGAAGAATTTCAAATCTTATAATAAAGTCGATTTTCGGTATATACACATTTTTGCAATAACCATTTGCAAGAATTAACTTCAAAATCTTATATTTAGGTATAAAAAGTTTTTCGATTTTTTATTGTATATACTTGTATATACGCATTTTAGCAATCGACATGGAGTTGCTTCAAATCATTAACTTCACATATTTAAGTTAATTAACCTTCTTCATCTTACTGAAGTTGACATAAAACCATAACGGCAGTGCATTTGGAAGAATTCCACAATTTTATATTTAGGTATACAGTCGATTTTCTTCTATATACACATTTAGCAATCGACATGGAGTTGCTTCAGATCATTAACTTTTTTAAAAAAGCCATAACGGCAGTAAGGTATAAATCATTTTCTTGTATATACGCATTTAGAAGTTGACATAAAGCCATAAAACGGCAGTGCATTTGGAAGAATTTCAAAATCTTATATTTAGGTATAAAGTCGATTTTCTTGTATATACGCATTTAGCAATCGACATGGAGTTGCTTCAAATCATTAACTTCACATATTTAAGTTAATTAACCTTCTTCATCTTACTGAAGTTGACATAAATCCATAACGCCAGTGCATTTGGAAGAATTTCACAATCTTATATTTAGGTATAAATTCGATTTTCTTGTATATACGCATTTAGCAATCGACATTGATTTGCATCAACTCACTAATTTGACATATTTAAGTTAGTTAACCTTTTTCATTTTACTGAAGTTGACAAAAAGCCATAACGGCAGTGCATTTGAAAGAAGTGCAAAATCTTATATTTAGGTATAAATTCGATTTTCTTGTATATACGCATTTAGCAATCGACATGGAGTTGCTTCAGATCATTAACTTCACATATTTAAGTTAATTAGCCTTCTTCATCTCACTGAAGTTGACATAAAACCATATCGGCAGTGCGTTTGGAAGAATTTCTCAATTTTATATTTAGGTATAAAGTCGATTTTCTTGTATATACGCATTTAGCAACTGGCATGGAGTTGCTCCAAGTCAATAACTTCACATATTTAACTTAATTAACCTTCTTCATCCTATTGAAGTTGACATAAAGCCATAATTGCAGTGCATTTGGATGAATTCCATAATCTTATATTTAGGTATAAAGTCGATTTTCTTGTATATACGCATTTAGCAATTAAATTAACCGTTTTCATCTCACTGAAGTTGACATAAAGCCATAACTGCAGTGCATTTGGATGAATTCCATAATCTCATATTTAGGTATAGAGTCGATTTTCTTGAATATACGCATTTAACAATCGATATTGAGTTGGTTCAAATCATTAAATCATTAAGTTAATTAACCTTCTTCATCTCACTGAAGTTGACATAAAACCATAACGGCAGTGCATTTGGAAGAACTCCGCAATCTAATATTTAGGTATAAAGTCATTTTTCTTGTATATACACATTTAGTTATAGATATTGAGTTGCTTAAAATCATTAACTTCACATATTTAAGTTAATTAACCTTCTTCATTTTACTGAAGTTGATAAAAAGCCATAACGGCAGTGCATTTGCAAAAACTGCAAAATCTTGTATTTAGGTATAAATTCGATTTTCTTGTATATACGCATTTAGCAATCGACATGGAGTTGCTTCAAATCATTAACTTCACATAATTTAGTTAACTAACTTCCTTCATCTTACTGAAGTTGGCCTAACGCCATAACTGCAGTGCATTTGGAAGAATTCCACAATCTCATATTTAGGTATAAAGTCGATTTTCTTGAATATACGCATTTAACAATCGATATTGAGTTGGTTCAAATCATTAACTTCACATATTTAAGTTAATTAACTTTCTTCATCTTACTGAAGTTGACATAAATCCATAACGCCAGTGGATTTGGAAGAATTCCACAATCTTATATTTAGGTATAAAGTCGATTTTCTAGTATATACACATTTTTGAATAACCTTTTTTATTTTAGTGAAGTCGACAAAAAGCCATAACGGCAGTGAATTTGCCAGAAATCCAAAATCTTAAATTTAGGTTTAAATTCGATTTTCTTGTATATACGCATTTAGCAATTGGCATGGAGTTGCTCCAAATCATTAACTTCACATATTTAAGTTAATTAACCTTCTTCATCTTACTGAAGTTGACATAAATCCATAACGCCAGTGCATTTGGAAGAATTTCACAATCTCACATTTAGGTATAGAGTCGATTTTCTTGTGTATACACATTTTTGATTCACCTTTTTCATTTTACTGAAGTTGACAAAAAGCCATAACGGCAGTGCATTTGCAAGAAGTGCAAAATCTTATATTTAGGTATAAATTCGATTTTCTTGTATATACACATATATCAGTCGATATTGAGTTGCCTTTAATCATTAGCTTTACATATTTATGTTAATTAACTTTCTTCTTTTCACTGAAGTTGACATAAAGCCATAACGGGAGTGCATTTGGAAGAATTCGACAATCTTATATTCAGGTATAAAGTCCATTTTCTTGTAAATAGACATTAAGCAATCGATATTGATTTGCCTTAAATCATTAGTTTAACATATTAAAGTTAACTAACCTTCTTCATCTTACCGAAGTTGACATACAGCCATAACGGCAGTGCATTTGGAAGAATTCGACAATCTTATATTCAGGTATGAAGTCGATTTTCTTGTATATACACGTTTAGCAGTCGATATTGAGTTGCTTCAAATCATTAACATCAAATATTTGAGATAATTAACCTTCTTCATCTTGCTGAAGTTAACATAAAGCCATAACGAAAGTGCATTTGGAAGAATTCGACAATCTTATATTCAGGTATAAATTCGATTTTCTTGTATATACACGTTTAGCAGTCGATATTGAGTTGCTTTAAATCATTAACTTCAAATATTTAAGATAATTAACCTTCTTCATCTTGCTGAAGTCGACATAAAGCCATAACGGCAGTGCATTTGGAAGAACTCGACAATCTTATATTCAGGTATGAAGTCGATTTTCTTGTATATACACATTTAGCAGTCGATATTGAGTTGCTTGAAATCATTAACATCAAATATTTGAGATAATTAACGTTCTTCATCTTGCTGAAGTTAACATAAAGCCATAACGGCAGTGCATTTGGAAGAACTTGACAATCTTATATTCAAGTATAAAGTCGATTTTCTTGGATATACACATTTAGCAGTCGATATTAAGTTACGTTAAATCATTAGCATCAAAAATTTAAGATAATTGACCTTCTTCAAATTGCTGAAATTGACATAAAGCCATAACGGCAGTGCATTTGGAAGAATTCGCCAATCACATGCTTAGGTATAAAGTCGATTTTCTTGTGCATACACATATAGCAGTCGATTTTGTGTTGCTTCAAATCATTAATTTAACATATTTAAGTTAATTATCATTTTTCATCTTACTGAAGTTGGCATAAAGCCATAACGGTAGTGCATTTGGAAGAATACGACAATCTTATATTCAGGTATAAAGTCGATTTTCTTGTACATACACATTTAGCAGTCGATATTGATTTGCTTCAAATCATTACTTTGACATATTTAAGTTAATTAACCTTCTTAATTTTACTTAAGTTGACATAAAGCCACAACGGCAGTGCATTTGGAAGAATTCCACCTTCTTATATTTAAGAGCAAGGTCGATATTCTTGTATATACACATTTTGCAGTCGATACTGATATGCTTCAAATCATTAGCATCAAATATTTTAGTTAATTAACCTTTCCTCATCTTACTGAAGTTGACATAAAGCCACAACGGCAGTGCATTTGGAAGAATACGACAATCTTATATTCAGGAATAAAGTCGACTTTCTTGCACATACACATTTAGTAGTCGATATTGATTTGCTTCATTAATTTTACATATTTAAGATAATTAACCTTCTTCATCTTCCTGAGGTTGACATAAGGCCATAACGGCAGTGCATTTGGAAGAATCCGACAATCTTATATTCAAGTAAAAAGTCGATTTTCTTGTATATACACATTTAGCAGTCGATATTGGTTTGCTTTAAATCATTAATGTAACAGATTTAAGTTAATTAGCCTTCTTCATCTTACCGAAGTTGACATTGATCAAATGATACACATTTTATTTAGATCACACGCCATGCTTTAGTTAAAAAGAATATGTCGGTATACGCTTTGTTTTCTTGTATAACAATTTTATTTAAAATAATAAATTGATATTTTAAACAGTCATGAAATATTTGATAAAGATATTAAACTAAATATCGACGAGGCTCCAAAGACGAAGATAGTTTTCCGGTGTCGGCGATCGAGTCGAACGGGGTCGTATCTGGTGCTACCTGTAGCGCGCAGGATTGAGAACGCAGAACGAAGAATGAGGAAACGATTGCAGCCCGGTGGCTGCTGATGGATCGATGACTTGAAGTATCGTGGGCGACTTGCATTAACGCGCACAGGATTGGTGATTGGATAACCGTCGAGGAGCGTGAAGGGCTATCGCGGCGCAGCGTATAAGCAGATGTATCAAAACGAATGTAATGTTCGGACTGTCTGTGATGAAAAGTGTTGTAGGTGCTGGCGAAAGGTGTCGACGCGGCGCAGTGTGTAAACGAATGTGTCAGCTTCCCCGTTGTCCATTCCTTTTGTTGGTTGGGTTGGTATAGGTGTGGTGAGTTATTAGTTTTGCTTTGCAGTAGCATTTTGTGGTGAATTGCGCTGTTTTATTAGGATGCGCCAGTTTTACTGGGTAGAGGGGGTGGATGCTTAACTCATTTAAACATCCTGGGCCCCCTAGGTGAATATTTTGCCTAGTAGTATACGTATAGGAATGTATTTCTCGACGTACTACTGGTGGAGTAGCCGAAGCGCGGAAGTATTTCTTGGTGGAGTTGTAATATACTCATGTTTGTCCGTGTGTGTAGAGAACGGATTTTGGTTTGAAACATACCCATGTATTTAAATGTGCATTTTAATATGCGGGTAGGTGCTTAAGAGAAGCAACTTTCGCGGGTTTATTTGGTTTTACTGACAACTTTTTGTATTTGCGATTTTTTCTTTTTATCGTTTTAATAAGTGGATTATTCATTATTTGCTCTTTCTGTATGAATGGCAATTGTTTGCATTTAATTTATTCTCGGCTACTGGAGGATAGTAACTCCACGCCTGGCTCAGATATGGCCAGAATGGGCACTCCTTAGCCCTGGAGTTAGGACTAGGAAATTAGAGGGATCTTGCGAGAGAGTGGCCGTGAATGGAGAACGGCTTCGAAATTAATTTGATGCTTTGTATAGCTGATTCGACTAAATGTTGCGTCAGTAATCATAAGTGGCGAAGGTCACCCTGGGGGGTCGAAAAATGACAGATATTTGAATTTTTATTATTGTCAGATTGAATTCTGACTTTGGTCTTTCTACCTTTATGTGGGGTATTAGAAAATTGTGGCTCTATTGGTTGTTGTACGACAAACCGGCCATTATTTGATCGAGTAGTTGTGGCTTTAGAAAAGTCTTCACAATACCGATCTTCTTTAGGTTTGTTTAATATTTGGGGAAGTTTCCCTATCTCTTTAAATTTCCCTAATTGTGAATTAAGATATGGATTTTGTTGTTTCTCAACTTGAGTTATCATGGTGATAATTGGCTCTGCAATTAGTCCACTTTGTATTTCGCTGTACAGCGTTTTAGCTTTTTGTGCCTTTGAGCAACACGGTGTCTCTTGGCAATTTTTAAAATTTTGGATTTCGGGATTTGCTTTTGCTAAACCCATGGTTCTTTTTGTGTAAGCGCTTCTTTGGCGTGAGATGGGATATCTGCTGTAATGAAGCATTGAGTTGTGTCTTTTGTGACAATAGAAGCAATTATATTTGCTTTTGCAATTTTTAACATTGTGTGTATGGGACAAGCAGTTTGTACAGAGTCTTTTTGATCTGACAAAGTTGTTCCTTTCGTTAATGTTTAATTTTTTGAACTTCTCGCAAGATATAAGTTTATGCCCTCTTTTACATAGTTCGCATGAAGTATGTTTTTTCTGTTCGGATGTGAACGATTGCGTTTTGTAAAAGTTTTTGTTTGAATTGATTTTGTTACTAACTTGGGGTCTATTTAAGCTTCCATTTTGGTCGTGTTTGTTCTTAGTTTTGATTATTTTTTCTTCTAACCTTTCCGCAATTTCATATTGGGTGGTGAGAAAATCTTTCATTTGTTGCCACGTTGGGCACTTTTTTCTTGATGAGAGCGATTGCTCCCATAGAAGTAACGACTTTTCTGGTAATGCGGCGGTGCAAATGTTTACCAGAATAGGATCCCAGCTGTCTGTGGGAATATTTAGTGTCGAAAGAATCGACAAGCAATTTGAAACAGTGGATTCTAGTTTGATGAATTCTACACTTGTTTCTTTCTTAACTTTTGGCAAGTTCATTAGTGTCGTTACTTGTTTATCGACCAGTATTCTTGCGTTTTCAAATCTAGCTTTTAGAGCTTCCCAAGCCAAATTGAAATTGTCGTCATTTAATGCGAACTGTTTAACTATTTCGCCTGCTTGACCTTTTGTTTTGTATCGGAGGTGATACAGTTTTTGTGCCTTTGATAGTTGTGGATGGTTGATGTAAATGGCTGTGAACATGTCCCGGAAGGACGGCCATTCTTCATAACCTCCGTAAAAGGTTTCTGTATCACATGCAAGCACCTCGAGTTGGATGCCTGAACTTGCCTCTTGATTGTCTATTTGTGGCAGCTCTACTCTACTGTGGGGAGTAGGTGCAATTGCTTTAATGAGCTTTAATTGATCGGAGATCATAGCTTTTGTTTCTTCATATTGGTCTAAGCAGTTTTCGTAAATATCGTAAGCCGATGATTTAAAATCTTGTGGTAGATCTGAATTGTCAGAATCTACTATGTCGTCATGAGCCGCTTGGAGGCGAGTCCAAAAATTTTTAAGATTTTGAGTTTTAATTTCTAATAACGATTCCGAGTTTCCGTGAATCGGTGAAGAGGCAAATCTAGTGCAGTATCTTGTTAAACTGTCACTTTCTGAAATAAATCTAGCAACCTGTTTTGAGCGTGTAGCTCCAGGTGTACTTTGATTTTTGTTATTGTTCATTATTTTAGTTGTATGTAGAAATATTTTTCAGTGTGAACTGAATACTTTTTTTTTTGTTTTAAGTATATAAACGTGTTTTTTTTTTATTAATACCGCACCTTTAATTTATTAACACTTTTTACGTCCTTATGTTAGTATTTAGGTACACCCTAATACTTGGACTTGTTTGTATGTATGTGGACTTGTTTGTACGTATGTATGTGCTTATGTTTTATGCAATTGAGAGCTCGCTGAAGAGATCAATGCGCTATTTACATAAGTATGCACGAATTGTTTGTGTGCATATGATTATGTTTTTTCTTATATTCTTAAGCAATTGAGAGCTCGTTAGAGAGATCAATTCGCTTTTTGTATTCAATCCTGCTTGTTTTTGTTTGCCAAAGAACAAGAGGTATTGCCGAATAATTGCCAATGTGGACTTTGAATATGTACTATTGTGTGTTAATATGTAATATGTATGTAGTACGTATGTTTGACGTACATATATTGTTCAAATTAATAATTTTTTAATTATTACGAGCTTTTGTATTGTTGTGTTCACAAACTTATGTCTGTATTTTTAGTGAAAATGATTTTTTGTAGTGGTTTTAATAAATGTATTTTTTAATATTCCGTGCTACTTTATCCTAAAAGATATCGATTTTTTATTTTGAAAATTTATTATAATTTAATAACTTGATATTTGGTACCCAGTGTAGGGTATGTTAGCACAGGCTGATTCTATCCCGTACATGTACATATGTATGTATGTTCGCACTGGGAAGAGAGCGCGAAAGCGAATTGGGCAATGTCCCTGTTGGCTCCCGTATACACTTTGTTAATATATTTATTTTGTTTCTGTTATTAAATGTATTTGGCAGATTGAGTTCCGTATGTTTGTGTATACTTGTACTTATATTTTATTTTTTCGCAAAGGTGAGAGGTCGAGAGAACGGAATGGAAAAATGGTATTTTCCTTTCTTAAATAGGGCATATGTAAATATGTATGTATGTATTTTTAATGTAAAATGTTAAGAAATGTATTTATTATGTATATATGTATTTACTTTATATATTGTGTCAATAAGCATATATGTATGTTTGCATTTAGTTTTGTTTGTTGTTATTGCTAGTTGTGTTTTTAAATTTTCTTTTGCTTATGTTTATCCTGTTTTTATTTTTCAACAGAATAGGTATTGCTAAGCATAATTAGGTAAACGGTTATAAGCTAGCTATAGTTATAATAGGCCGCAATATTTTCGTTAGCGTTATTTTCGAATTGCGTTATTGAATTGCGTTATAGAATTGTACAAGTATACATATGTACATACATAAACCAGAAATTTTTACATACATATGTATATGCATGGTAAAATTATACTAAATGAACTGAATACGCTCACTTTGGTTTGTAGGGTATGTTCCTGTGTACAGCATGCCTGCTCGTGTTTTTCCAATTCTTCCTTCTTCCAGCTGCTTGGTTTCTTGTGCGTGTTGTTTTTTGTGCCTATATCTGTCTGCGTTTATTCGGGCCTCTGCTGTCAACTCCTTCTCTCTGCTTGCAGTTAGTTGTCTTTGGTTTTAGCGTTTTTTGTTTATTTTATGTTGTTTTAGATTCGCGCCCGTTTAATTTGTTGGTATATAATTTTATGTATGTTGTACTGCTGGGTTTCGCGCCCAGTGTTTTAGTTTATTATACAATTTTCGTTTTGGTTTACACGCACTTTTAATATATGTATGTTAATGTTATTTTTTTTATTTAATTAGGAATTTTGTCCAAATTTTGCGCAAATATGAATTTTTTTATAGTTGTATGTATGTATGTGTATATATTTCACTGCCACTGTTTTCTCTGTTGTTTTTTTTTTTTTTTTTTTTTTTTGATTTTCGTTCCGTTGGGTCACTGCACTTTGTGTTTTTTTTTTCACTGCACAGTTTTGTTTTGCACTTCGCTTTTTTATTTGGTTGTTTTTTTGTTTGTTTTTGTTCGCCACTGCACTAGTTTTGGTTTTGTTTTATTGTTTCGCGCTTGTATATCTGTATGTTTTTTGTTGTACGTCTTGACTATTTTGTATATTTTGATTTTTCATGAAATTTGTTTTATTTTTTTCACTTCACATTCTCTGTTACCACCGCACAATTATTATTATTTTTTCTATGTTCCCACACACATATGTGTTTAGTTGAAAAATTAGTTGATTTTATTTTTTGTTTGTTTTTAATCCATAGTGCCTGTCACTATGGCTCGAAGGACCATGATCAAATGATACACATTTTATTTAGATCACACGCCATGCTTTAGTTAAAAAGAATATGTCGGTATACGCTTTGTTTTCTTGTATAACAATTTTATTTAAAATAATAAATTGATATTTTAAACAGTCATGAAATATTTGATAAAGATATTAAACTAAATATCGACGAGGCTCCAAAGACGAAGATAGTTTTCCGGTGTCGGCGATCGAGTCGAACGGGGTCGTATCTGGTGCTACCTGTAGCGCGCAGGATTGAGAACGCAGAACGAAGAATGAGGAAACGATTGCAGCCCGGTGGCTGCTGATGGATCGATGACTTGAAGTATCGTGGGCGACTTGCATTAACGCGCACAGGATTGGTGATTGGATAACCGTCGAGGAGCGTGAAGTGCTATCGCGGCGCAGCGTATAAGCAGATGTATCAAAACGAATGTAATGTTCGGACTGTCTGTGACGAAAAGTGTTGTAGGTGCTGGCGAAAGGTGTCGACGCGGCGCAGTGTGTAAACGAATGTGTCAGCTTCCCCGTTGTCCATTCCTTTTGTTGGTTGGGTTGGTATAGGTGTGGTGAGTTATTAGTTTTGCTTTGCAGTAGCATTTTGTGGTGAATTGCGCTGTTTTATTAGGATGCGCCAGTTTTACTGGGTAGAGGGGTGGATGCTTAACTCATTTAAACAGACATAAAGCCATAACAGCAGTGCATTTGGAAGAATTCGACAATCTTATATTCAGGTATAAAGTCGATTTTCTTGCATATACACATTTAGCAATCGATGTTGAGTTGTTTCAAATCAATAATTTAACATATTTAAGTTAATTAACATTCTTCTTGTTAATGAAGCTGGCATAAAGCCTTAACGTCAGCGCATTTGGAAGAATTTGACAATCTTATATACAGGTACAAAGTCGATTTTCTTGTATATGGACATTTAGCAGTCGATACTGATATGCTTCAAATCATTAGCATCAAATGTTTTAGTTAATTAACCTTCCTCATTTTACAGAAGTTGACATAAGGCCACAACGGCAGTGCATTTGGAAGAACTAGAGAATCTTATATTCAGGTATAAAGTCGATTTTCTTGTATATAAACATTTAGCAGTCGATTTTGTGTTGCTTCAAATCATTAATTTAACATATTTAAGTTAAATATCATTTTTCATCTTACTGAAGTTGACATAAAGCCACAACGGCAGTGCATTTGGAAGAATTCCACAATCTTATATTTAGGTATAAAGTCGATATTCTTGTATATACACATTTTGCAGTCGATACTGATATGCTTCAAATCATTAGCATTAAATGTTTTAGTTAATTAACCTTCCTCATTTTACTGAAGTTGACATAAAGCCACAACGGCAGTGCACTTGGAAGAATACGACAATCTTATATTCAGGAATAAAGTCGACTTTCTTGCACATACACATTTAGTAGTCGATACTGATTTGCTTCATTAATTTTACATATTTAAGATAATTAACCTTCTTCATCTTCCTGAAGTTGACATAAAGCCATAACGGCAGTGCATTTGGAAGAATTCGACAATCTTATATTCAAGTATAAAGTCGATTTTCTTGTATATACACATTTAGCAGTCGATATTGAGTTGCTTCAAATCAATAATTTTACATATTTAAGATAATTAACCTTCTTCATCTTCCTGAGGTTGACATAAAGCCATAACGGTAGTGCATTTGGAAGAATTCGACAATCTTGTATTCAGGTATAAAGTCGATTTTCTTGTACTATATACACTTTAATCAGTCGATATTGAGTTGCCTTTAATCATTAGCTTTACATATTTATGTTAATTAACTTTCTTCATCTTACTGAAGTTGACATAAATCCATAACTGCAGTGCATTTGGAAGAATTCCACAATCTCATATTTAGGTATAAAGTCGATTTTCTTGAATATACGCATTTAACAATCGACATGGAGTTGCTTCAGATCATTAACTTCACATATTTAAGTTAATTAGCTTTCTTAATTTTACTGAAGTTGACATAAATCCATAACGGCAGTGCATTTGGAAAAATTCGACAATCTTATGTTCAGGTATAAAGTCGATTTCCTTGTACACACACATGTAGCAGTCGATATTGACATGCCTTAAATCATTAATTTTACATATTTAAGATAATTAACCTTCTTCATCTTCCTGAGGTTGACATAAAGCCATAACGGCAGTGCATTTGGAAGAATCCGACAATCTTATATTCAAGTAAAAAGTCGATTTTCTTGTATATACACATTTAGCAGTCGATACTGAGTTGCTTCAAATCATTAATTTTACATATTTAAGTTAATTAACCTTCTTCATCTTCCTGAAGTTGACATAAAGCCATAACGGTAGTGCATTTGGAAGAATCCGACAATCTTTTATTCAGGTATAAAGTCGATTTTCTTGTATATATACGTTTAGCAGTCGATATTGAGTTGCTTCAAATCATTAACATCAAATATTTGAAATAATTAACCTTCTTCATCTTGCTGAAGTTAACATAAAGCCATAACGGCAGTGCATTTGAAAGAATTCGACAATCTTATATTCAGGTATGAAGTCGATTTTCTTGTATATACACGTTTAGCAGTCGATATTGAGTTGCTTTAAATCATTATTTTAACATATTAAAGTCAACTAACCTTCTTCATCTTACTGAAGTTGACATAAAGCCATAACGGCAGTGCATTTGGAAGAATTCGACAATCTTATATTCAGGTATAAAGTCGTTTTTTTGTATATATACTTTTAACAATCGTTATTGAGTTGCTTCAAATCATTAACTTTACATATTTAAGTTAATTAACTTTCTTCATCTTACTGAAGTTGACATTAAGCCACAACGGCAGTTCATTTGGAAAATTTCGGCAATCTTATGTTCAGGTATAAAGTCGATTTTCTTGTATATACAATTCTAACAATCAATATTGAGTTGCTTCAAATCGTTACTTTAACATTTTTAAGTTAATTGACCTTCTTCTACATTAAGCAGTCGATATTGAGTTGCCTTTCATCATTAAGTTAACATATTCAAGTTAACTTTCCTTCTTCATCTGTCCGAAGTTGACACAAAGCCCTACTTGCAGTGCATTTGGAAGAATTCGAATATTTTATATTCAAGTATAAAATCGATTTTCTTGTATATATATATATATATATTTTTTTTTTTATTTTTAAGAAATTTGTACAGTAATAAATTATTTAACAAATAAATATTTAGCAGCGCTAGCAACAAGGGCCTTCGGCTGTCTGTAATCTAATATAACGTTAATGGTTAAGGTGTTAGTAGAGCTAACTACGATTTATTCTTAATACTAAATATGCTTTAGCAAGTCAGTTTCTTTCAACAATTTGTACATCTTTAGAACGTTTGTGATGTTAGCCTCTCTCAAAAGGTCGAAGGGATTCGTTGTACTCAGGATCTCTTTTCGGGTTGAGTCGATAATTGGACAATGTAGTAAATGCCGAATTGATGCCGGCTCTTCACAAAATGGACACTTACTGGGTGGGGTACGTTGTAGAAGATGTGCGTGCGTGATAATTGTGTGCCCCAGGCGTAGGCGAATAAATTGCTTAATTGTTGAGAGAGCTATGTCGGCAGCGATAATTCCTTTCTTTCTGCTAGGATTGATAGCGGAGTAGTGATGAGCATAGGTGTTCCAATCGCTAATTTGAGTCTGGCGTCTTTCGTTTGCGACTTCAGTCAAAATGTCTTTTTTAGACATATAGTTAAACATTATGGATGGTGTTTTTGCAACGTTTTTTGCAGCGGCGTCAGCGTTTTCGTTGCCAATGATTCCTGTGTGGCCTGGTATCCACATTAGTTTGATTTTTCGAGGTGTGGCTATTAAAGTGTTGCGTATCGCGACTACCTCATTTTGACCATTGGAGGGGCATTCGATGGCGTCAAGGCATGAGTTACTGTCGGTGCAAATAATGAACTTTCCTCGGTGAAGCTTAGCATATGTGATGGCTTTATTTTATTATATTTAATCTTGTCACAAGACAGTCTCTAACATATTTAAAATGTGATTTAAAGCTATATTTAGAATCTATTATTAATCCTAAAACTTTAAGTTCATTAAAAATGCTAATATTAAGGTTAGTACAGAAGTTAGTTAGATTAGAGCAGTTCACTTTTTTGCAAACGTGTAAAATTTTTGTTTTTTCTATTGATATTGTGGTACCAGCAGTCAGGGACCATGAAGTTAACTCTGCTAGGACATTTTCGAAAGTTTGAGTGACTTGAGCTAGATTGTTACACTTTGTGTAGAAGACTACATCATCGGCGTAGAGCTGACATTGGATGCCGCGGATATTTGTTGTTCGGAGAACTATTTCATCAAACGCGATTATGAAAAGAAATGCAGATAAGGGTGAACCTTGCGGGGTGCCATTATCCAAAGGAACACTGTTGGACAGAAATCCGTTTATTTTGACTCTACACTTTCTATGCTGGAGAAAATTTTTAACAAATTTTTTAATTTTTTGGCCCACTTTCCAAGCGTCAAGTTGTTTCTAAACTATGTGTATGCCGATTCTATCGAATGCTTTTTGAAAGTCTATCGCTAATAAAGACACGTGGTTTTTGGAGGATAAAGCGTTTGAAATAAAGTAGTCTAGATGTAGGAGTGCATCCATGGTGCCAAATCCCTTTCTGTATGCAACTTGATTAGGGCTTATAAGGTTTTTCACTTCAGCATACCACGCTAAGCGATTGACAATAATTTTTTCTAATAATTTTCCAAGACATGATAGGAGCGAAATTGGTCTATAGCTGTTTAGATCTGAAGGGGGTTTGTTGGGTTTTAGTATTGGAACAATACATGCAGTTTTCCAAAATTGCGGGTAGGGGCCACTATCAAAAATGGAATTGTAAAGCTTGAGTAGTCTACTCCTGACTGAGTTTGGCAGGTTTTGAATTATGGGATATGTAATCTTGTCCAGGCCTGGTGAACTTCCTTTGACTGAGGAGAGGGCAAATTCGAGTTCTGATGTGAGGATTTTGGACTCAAGTTGCTTGGCTGCGATTGATAAAGGGTAAGAGATTGGTGGTTCTTGGTTTAGTCGTCTTACTTTTAAGTTGCGGAAAGTGTTTGAAAAGGATGTATCGGAGGAGAACTGAGAAGCAAAATTGTTGGCAATAGCTTGTGGGTCAGAGAGTGGTCCATTAGCGGAATTAATGTACGTAAAGGACATTTGTCTTGGGGAGCGAGTAAGTATTCGTATGTCATTCCATATTTTTTTAGGTTTTGTTGATGGGTTTATGCTGGAGGTGAGTTCTTCAAATGCTTTGCGCTTTGCTAATTTGGCGTTTCGCTTAAATTGTGCGTTTGCTTTTTTGTATCTCAATAGATTTTCTATTGAGCGAACGGTTTTGTATTGGTGCCACAAGTTCTGCTTGGTAACTTGGAGTGTGGATAGTTCGGAGCTCCACCAAGGAACGGTTTTATTAGATCTATTTGGTTTAGTTTGTGGTATGGTGAGGTGAGCTGCTGATCGTATAACTCTTAAGATTTTAGCTGATTCTTGGTTTATGTTATTAGCAATTGGAGAGGCTGCACTGATTTCTTCGCACATTTGACCGAATTTCTTCCAGTCGGCTTGGTTAGTTTTAAATCTGGGTGTGAATTTTACCAAGGATTGGTTGCAGACTGAGGTTATTTGGGTAAGGATAGGGAAGTGGTCGCTTCCATGCAATGAGTCAAGGACTTTCCACTGGCAATTTGAGGCTAGAGTTGCGGAACAAAGTGTAATGTCAACTGTAGAAAAGGTGTGGTGAGTCGAAAAGTGGGTGGGAGCACCATTATTTAGTGATATAAAATTGGATGAGATTAACGCGTCTTCAATTTTTTGTCCTCTGTAGTTTGTGTAATCAGATCCCCAGATAGTACTCCAGGCGTTGAAGTCGCCTCCAATGATGCATTGCGTACTGAATTGGTTTAGAAGTAGTGAAATATCAGATGTAGAAAAAGTATCTTTGGGAGGAATGTATATGCAAACAGCCACTATCTTGGTTGTTGTATTGATGTCGATCGCTAGTGCTGAGAAAACAAGTTTCTATATATATAATAGGTGATAGCTTGTGTTGAATATTCCTTTTGACTAATATTGCAATTCCTTGCTTTTTACTAGTGATCTGAGGTAGATTGTAGAAATGCCCTATGTAATTTTTGGGAGTGTAGGCAGTTTGGTTTTGGGGTAAGTGAGTTTCGGTTAAAAGAATGATGGATGGGGAATAGTATTTAATCAGAATTTCAAGTTCGTGATAGTTATTGAGGTAACCATTCATATTCCATTGCAAAATTGATAACATGATGAATAGCAAATGATATGGAGGTAAAACGAAAAGTGATGGGAGAACGAATATATGCATACACACACGCATGTAACTTTTGACACTCTTCGAGCAGAGCGCCGGTAGCCACATGCAGTGAGAGATGCATTACATTTCGAAGTCACTGTTATGATCAGCAACGCTCTTTGGCTCAGCTTGTACTGAGTCGGAGAGCATTAGACCTCCACAGTCGTTATTTCTGGGCGAGGGGAAGATATAATTGTTACTTGAGGCGGGGTTGATTGTTGAAGAATTGGTGAGAGAGAAGGGTATGGTCGAAGTAGAATTAAAAGGTGAATTGGTGATTGAAGTTTTGTTGTTTGTTGGCGTGGTCGTGCTAGAAGCCCATGAATGGGCGATAGATTTGTTGGAGTTTGGTAAGCTAGTGTTAGTTGAAGTATTATTTGAAGAGGTGGAAATTTTTTTTGAAGCTTGAGGGGAATTTTTTGTTTTGTCGTTTTCAGAAGGTTTTGATGTTGTGGAGGCTGAAGTGGGAATGTTTGGAGTGGTTATTTGTGCAGGTAGAGAAATTATTGTTGAAAACGGTGTAAAAGAAGAGGTGGAGGAGTGCTGAGATCTGTATTTAATTGCTGCTTCACGCATGCTGCATTTGTCGATGGTTTTTATTTTTAAAATTTCTTTAGCCTGTATAAACTTGGGACAAGTGTTTGCGGAGGAAGGGTGTTCGCCTGAGCAATTCACACACATGGTTCTTGAGCATTCGCTATCATTGTGAGGGGGGAGACTGCAGTTGACGCATGTAGGAAGGCCTTTGCATTTTTTTATTGTGTGTCCGAGCTTTTGACAGGTTTTGCAGCGCATCGGATTGGGATAGTAGGGACGGACTGAAATTTTTCGCCAGGCTACATCAATTTCCTCAGGTAGCTTGTAGGCATCAAAAGTGAGGAGCATTGCACCTGTTGGGACTATGACACCTTCAAGCTTCTTCTGGAATTTATACACTGCGCTTACTCCAAAATCTTCAAGGCCTTCAATAATTTCTTTTTCAGGCAAATGGTTAAGAAATGGCGCGAAAATCGTGCCTTTTACGGAGTTAAGGTGTTCATGGTAATTGGCTGAAATTTTGCAGATGTTCGAAAGTGTTATCGTGTTTGTGAATTTTTCAGCAGTTTTTTTATTTTTCACTAGTAAGAGAAGACTTCCGTCGCGCAATTCCGAAATGGATTTAACATCTTTGCTAATGCCTAAAATGGCTTTATGCACCGCAAAGCATGATAAACGTGACAGTGGTTTACTGTTTTCTAATGATTTAAGAACTATGTATTTTGGGTCGTCGTTTTTAGAGATGTTAATGGGGGGGAGCTCAGGGAAAGTCTCTTGAGATTTGTTGGCTTTTTTTCGTTTTGTATGAGGACTAGAGGAAAGTAGGGCGAACCTATTTTCCCCTATTTTGTAGGCCCCAGGGGGCATTATGAACACACCTTACTCAACCACTTATAACTATTTATGCACTTTTTTTTTTTTTTTTTAAGATATCAATTGATACGCAGAGAGCGTCACAGAGTAACGAAACGGTATACCGAAAACAGACAAACAAGCGAATACTGATAACACACGAAAAGAGTGAACGTCCGCACGCGTCAGAGGTAAGTCGGTGACTGCTTGTATATATACATTTAGCAGTCGGCATTGAATTGCTTCATATCATTACTTTAACATATTTAAGTTAATAAACCTTCTATATGTTACTGAAGTTACAATAAAGCCATAACCGCGGTGAATTTGAGGGAATTCGACAATCCCATTTTTAGAAACAAAGACAGTTTTCTTTTATATACACATTTAACAATCGATATTGAGTTGCCTCAAATCAATAATTTACATATACAAATTAATTAACCTTCTTCATCTTCCTGAGGTTGACATAAAGCCATAAGAGCAGTGCATTTGGAGGAATTCGGCAATCTTATATTTTCTTGTATCGGTATAAATCTTATATTCAGGTATAAAGTCGATTTTCTTGTATATATTTTTTTGACATTTATGCATTAGTATTTGACGATCACGTGGGATTTCAGACATGGTGTCAAAGAGAAAGATGCTCAGTTTTGACATTTCATCATGAATAGTAAAAATAGCAACGCGGTTCAAAATGCATTTGGAGGAAAACTTCGCAATACTTACGTCAGATTGATAAAGTCGATTTTCTTGTATATAGAAATAAGCTTTTCTGGTTGAAGCTACGTAAATTGAAAAATTGCTATATTTAATGTAACAACCAGAAGTTCAATTAACTGCCCTGATCCCGAAAAATGGCAGTGCATTTTGGAAGAATTCGACAGTCTTATTTCAAAGATGCTTCAGGTGTGAAGGCGATATTGTTGATATATTAATGGAAGATACTTAACTTGGTTGAATCGATCTCACTGAAGATGACATAAACAGCTTCAACAGCCATTTTGGAAAATTCGAGAACACATATAAGAAATGGACCCTTGTAAGTTACATTTAGAATCATATTGATTTGCTCATTTAATTTTTTTTTGTTAATGCTTGAAGTTGAAATAAGCCATAAAGCCATTTGGAAATTCGAATTCTTATATGTATATACACGTTTAGCAGTCGATATTGAAATGCTTTAAATCATTAATTTAACATCTTTAAGATAATTAACCTTCTTCATCTTACTGAAGTTGACATAAAGCCATAACGGCAGTGCATTTAGAAGAATTCGACAATCTTATATTAAGGTATAAAGTCGATTTTCTTATATATACACATTTAGCAGGCGATATTGAGTTGCTATAAATCATTAATGTAACATACTTAAGTTAATTAACTTTCTGCATCTTACTGAAGTTGACAGAAAGCCATAACGGCAGTGCATTTGGAAGAATTCGACAATCTTATATTCAGGTATAAAGTCCATTTTCTTGTATATACACATTTGGCAGTCGATACTGAGTTGCATGATATCATTATCATCAAATAATTAAGTTAATTAATTTTCTTCATCTTACTGAAGTTGCCATAAAGCCATAACGGCAGTGCATTTGGGAGAATTCGACAATCCTATATTCAGGTATAAAGTCGATTTTCTTGTATATACACGTTTAGCAGTCGATATTGAGTTGCTTTAAATCATTAACTTCAAATATTTAAGATAATTAACCTTCTTCATCTTGCTGAAGTTGACATAAAGCCAAAGAATTTGACAATCTTATATTCAGGTATAAAGTCGATTTTCTTGTATATACACGTTTAGCAGTCGATATTGAATTGCTATAAATCATTAATGTAACATATTTAAGTTAATTAACTTTCTTCATCTTGCTGAAGTTGACATAAAGCCATAACGGCAGTGCATTTGGAAGAATTCGACAATCTTATATTCAGGTATAAAGTCGATTTTCTTGTATATACACATTTAGCAGTCGATATTGAGTTGCTATAAATTATTAGTTTAACATACTTAAGTTAATTAACTTTCTTCATCTTACTGAAGTTGACATAAAGCCATAACGGCAGTGCATTTGGAGGAATCCGACAATCTTATATTCAGGTATAAAGTCGATTTTCTTGTATATACACATTTGGCAGTCAATATTGAGTTGCCTCAAATCAGTATCATCAAATATTTAAGATAATTAACCTTCTTCATCTTACTGAAGTTGACATAAAGCCATAACGGCAGTGCATTTGGAAGAATTCGACAATCTTATATTCAGGTATAAAGTCGATTTTCTTGTATATACACATTTAGCAGTCGATATTGAGTTGCAAATCATTAAAATCATTAGCATCAAATATTTAAGATAATTAACCTTCTTCATCTTGCTGAAGTTGACATAAAGCCATAACGGCAGTGCATTTGGAAGAATTCGACAATCTTATATTCAGGTATAAAGTCGATTTTCTTATATATACACATTTAGCAGGCGATATTGAGTTGCTATAAATCATTAATGTAACATACTTAAGTTAATTAACTTTCTGCATCTTACTGAAGTTGACAGAAAGCCATAACGGCAGTGCATTTGGAAGAATTCGACAATCTTATATTCAGGTATAAAGTCGATTTTCTTGTATATACACATTTAGCAGTCGATACTGAGTTGCATGATTCAAATAATTAAGTTAATTAATTTTCTTCATCTGAGTTGCCATTAAATCATTAGTTTTCCTATTTAAATATTTAAGTATAATTAACGATATTGAGTTCTTCATCTTACTGAAGTATGACATAAAGCCATAACGGCAAGTGCATTTGGAAGAATTCGACAATCTTATATTCAGGTATAAAGTCGATTTTCTTGTATATACACATTTACCAGTAGATATTGAGTTGCCTTAAATCATTAGCATCACACATTTAAGATAATTAACCTTCTTCATCTTGCTGAAGTTGACATAAAGCCATAAGAATTTGACAATCTTATATTCAGGTATAAAGTCGATTTTCTTGTATATACACGTTTAGCAGGCGATATTGAATTGCTATAAATCATTAATGTAACATACTTAAGTTAATTAACTTTCTGCATCTTACTGAAACATGAAGCCATAACGGCAGTGCATTTGGAAGAATTCGACAATCTTATATTCAGGTATAAAGTCCATTTTCTTGTATATACACATTTAGCAGTCGATATAGAGTTGCTTTAAATCATTAATTTAACATAATTAAGTTAATTAACCTTCTTCATCTTACTGAAGTTGACATAAAGCCATAACGGCAGTGCATTTGGAAGAATTCGACAATCTTATATTCAGGTATAAAGTCGATTTTCTTGTATATACACATTTAGCAGTCGATATTGAGTTGCTTCAAATCATTAACATCAAATATTTAAGATAATTAACCTTCTTCATCTTACTGAAGTTGGCATAAAGCCAAAACGGCAGTGCATTTGGGAAATTCAATTCGACAATCTTATATTCAGGTATAAGGTCGATTTTCTTGTATATACACGTTTAGCAGTCGATATTGAGTTGCTTTAAATCATTTACTTCAAATATTTAAGATAATTAACCTTCTTCATCTTGCTGAAGTTGACATAAAGCCAAAGAATTTGACAATCTTATATTCAGGTATAAAGTCGATTTTCTTGTATATACACGTTTAGC